>NW_013667046.1:170085-173489 GCF_000517525.1 Limulus polyphemus
ATTAGTTAAGGTGGTAGAATTTACAAAACAGTCTGGTTGTTTGATAAAAGTAGGTCCAGGCATACCTTTGTAGTTAGTATACCAAGCTTTGAATGAGAAAATCCAAGATTTCAGGTTTGATATGCTACTAAACGTGCTCTCCGCTTTCAACTCGTTTATAACAGGAACAGTCAATTCGGCTATTTGATTAAAAGCAATTGTAAAAACATTGGGTGCTGCTAACTATTGCCATTTGTCTGGTCAAAAGTTCAAAATTATGGTTGGCTACGTCTGAAACCATGTGTTATTGACCTGATAGCTGAACCTTTATGCCTCTCAACTTGATAAGTAAAACTCATTATACAAGATTTTTTTTTAATATTTTTAATTTGCTACACTGTTTATAAGAAATTCCTTATTACTTTGAAACTGTTTATTCTGCTCCTTCATTTTCACTGTACTGCATTTGGTACAACTACTACACCTGCCTTTCGTGTACGCTGGTTCTATTGTTAGGAACGTCCAATTGGTAAATAACTGTGGAAAGTTTTTAAACGTTGTGAATTTTTTCTATGGGGGGTGGAGGATAACTTCATCTGTGTTTCTTGATCTTTCTGTTCTCCACTTGGCCTAATTCCATGCTCCCGACATTCTTAGTTGATCTGCTATATAGCATTAATATCAAACAGTTTAATTTTCCTGCTGCTGTACGTTGTTTTCGTTTGTCATTTACTATTCTTCCGCTAGTTGCATTTTTTCTTTTATTTCTTACAATTACTCTAACTTTTCGCACCAATATGGCTTGGCTTGCCTCTTCTTCCTCTTTGCTACTGCGCTTTCTACATCAACGCCTCGTTCCTCTCAGGCATGTATCGTCGTGACCAAATCTTTAGTATCAGTTTTCTGTCATCTATAATACTTCACCCTTGCTTTAAAATTTCTATCGCCATTTTCAGTATGAATCTGGAACTCCCTATTTTTCTCATTCTCTTTATTTTTACCAAAAAAAAGGTCTTTCGGATCGTCAAAAATCGCTTAGAACTATAAATTGCTTCTTTGTTTAAAGCTTTCTTTGTGAGGATATAACTGTTTAAAATTTCTAAGCTAGTTGTTAGTCAAAACTCATCTTCAGTTCTTTCGTATGTGTTGCTCTTTACGCTGATTTCAGTCGTGCCTTGCGTTCCAATTGTAATGTCTTCTGAAGTTATACATTTATCTACAGATTCTTATCTATCTAATTTTTAGGTATAAAAAGGTTGAAAATGTTATTATGTACAAACTTATAATTTTGAAAAAAATCAAATATTTACTCTCTTTATTTTTGACAAATGTTGCCCGGTCACAGCTGTAGTTTGAAATACAGCGCATGCGTACGAATTAACTTACTCTATTTTTTTAGATAATAACATTCGTAGGTGTAATCACAGCTATAAATGATGATAAACAGGTACAGTAATTTTTATACTTTATCAGTTGCAGAGGTAAGAACATGTTTGTGTGTCATATTCATCGGATAGCATAAATAACAGTGCCACTGACACACATGACAGATGAGGGTCCATTTTTACAACTACCACTTTTGTATCGAACATGCAACTGTGTAACCACATAGACATACGTGGTTTCTGCATTTAATATATTTTTCTGTATACGTAAAAGTCATGGAAATCTTATAACTAGTTTATGTTGTTATATATTTATTTATTTCAGAGTAAGGGTTTATTTTCCGTGAAACATTTTCCTAGCCCTTTTCATATTTGATGTAAGAGTTCTTGAGCTACATATATAAAAAAATTAACATTTCCCAAATTACTTTTTGTAACCATGAATTTATGATATATATATATTCCTGTACTCTGGTTATTGTAACCATGGGTTTATGATATATATATATATATATATTCCTGTACTCTGGTTACTGTAACCATGGGTTTATGATATATATATATATTCCTGTACTCTGGTTACTGTAACCATGGATTTAAAATGTGCATATTTCTGTAATCTGGTCGTATAACCATTGATGTATAACATACATACAATGTGTATGACCCGTGGAAGGTTATATAATATGTAAAGAAAGTTGCATCAAAGATGCCGTTATAAACCTGAAATTTGAGACTTTAAAAATTCGTCTATGAAAGCAGTTAGAAGTTGTATTCAAATTTCGTATACATGGAGAATAGTTGAAATAAAAAATCTAAACTAAATATGCAGTAAATTCCCCTGGAATTAAAAAACAAAATCAGCCTATCCGCGTACCACCCAATTTTCGGAACTGTTGGTTTAGCCAACATAACATCGTGCACTACTTTGGGTGAGTCTTAAAATTTGTTCCATAGAAATGTACTTAACGTTAAAACAAAATACAAAAAAAAAGACTACTGGACATTTCTTGTTAATTACAATAAGGATATGATTGCAGATACATAAATCAGTATAGTGATGGCTGTACAGATGATGTTCTGGTTGCATAAATCAAAACGATGAAATAAAAAATTAATGATTCTGGCCGTACTTGGAATCATCATGCTTAACAACAATCTCTTTTTTTGTTTTGTTCATCTGCTTCTTTTCTAGTATTAATGCTGATGATATATGACAAGGAATATAAAAGAAAACATCTGAGAGGAAAACAAACACTCTACGTGAAATAGATTCTTAAAACAAAAAAGGAAGAAGGGGAGATGTACGAAATCTTGATGAACACATAGAAAAAACAATGAACGAAGGATTTCTTGTTCAACTGGTATGTAAGTTCCAAAGCAAATTTTACTGCATAAAGTGCTATATGGAACTCATACATCTTGACCGTCGAATAAAAGTAAATAAAAAATGCATAAGGAATAGAAATAAATAAGAAACAGAAAGGTGTTTACTTAACCTATAATAACATAAACTGTTTGTTATTTGTTCAGTTAAAGAAAGAACAATCGAAATAAATCAATACGAAAATAAATCCATTAAGTAGGCAAATTAATCAAGTTCTTTTTTTTAGGTCAATAAATCCGGCAAAAAAAAACAGATAAAATAAGTCATGGTTGATTTTTTCATGGTTTATAAAGAAAACATAGCAAAAAAAATGAAGATTAAAAGCAATCAATACTAAAATAAATCCATTAAGTAAGCAAATTAATCAAGTTCTTTTTTTTTAAGTCAATAAATCCGGCAAAAAAAACAGATAAAATAAGTCATGGTTGATTTTTTTCATGGTTTATAAAGAATACATAGCAAAAAAAATGAAAATTAAAAGAAATCAATACTAAAATAAATCCATTAAGTAGGCAAATTAATCAAGTTCTTTTTTGTTTTAGGTCAATAAATCCGGCAAAAAAAACAGATAAAATAAGTCATGGTTGATTTATGTATGGTTTATAAAGAATACATAGCAAAAAAAATGAAAATTAAAAGAAATCAATACTAAA
>NW_013667046.1:174295-176359 GCF_000517525.1 Limulus polyphemus
GGCTACTCTTTTACCAACGAATAGTGGGATTGACCGTCATATTATAACGCCTCACGGCTAAAAGGGGCGAACATGTTTGGTGTGACCGAGATTCGAACCCGCGACCTGCAGATTGCGAGTCGAGCCATGCCAGGCCCCTGACGAAAAATATTTTACATTTATATGTTATTCTATTCGGCTGCCAGGTAGGAGATTTGTTCATAATGAATCACGTTTTTTTAAAGGAAAATAATAGTTTTGAAATGCCATTTTTTCTAATCATGAAAATCTTCACACCGAACTGTTTTCGACTCGCTTGTTTTTGTATAAATATGTATATATATATATAATGTAATCAATAGTTTGTGCGCTAATTATGTGTATATATATATATATATATACTCCATTCTACACACTTAAACTATATTACAAAAAGTATGGGAGAGAACTCGTTGCAAAAGTAAAATTCACGCTTTATAATTGGATGCCAATTTTAATAGAGCGTCTTTAACGTAAATCACAGCTCAGACTCTCCTACTAACATTTAATAAAAACTGTTCCACTGGATGTGTAACAACGCATCTAAAAATGTATTGAGATTTCAGGATCTGTCCTTTATCTCTCTCAGTGCAGTGTCCAGAAATATCCGCAGGAGGTTAATTTGGATACAGGTCAAACAACTGGACTATTACTAGATTTTCTTCTGTTTTAAATCACTGTTGGACAAGATGTGAGATTTGGTATGGGGTATTGTCAGTCCTTCCACATATAGTTCCATCAAGACATGCTTTGTAACGCTGTCCAAAATATCGCAGCATGACTAAGCATTTATAAAAACTGTTACCAAAAGACCAAGATGAAACAATCTGGAAGAAGTCTACATCATGATGACACCTCTATTACTCTTCAACTTCGCGACGAACACGGTCATTTTCAAAACATCCTACAAGTTTCCGTCAAATGTAGATCCGTCGATCCGAAGCAAGCAATGGTTATACCGTGTGATGGTTATATCCGCGTGATGGCTATATCCGTGTGATGGTTATATCCGCGTGATGGTTATATCCGTGTGATGGTTATATCCGTGTGATGGCTATATCCGTGTGATGATTATATCCGCGTGATGGTTATATCCGTGTGATGGTTATATCCGCGTGATGGTTATATCCGTGTGATGGTTATATCCGCGTGATGGTTTCAAATTCTTATTTATCTTAATTTCACTCTTAAACGAACAAGAGAACCGACGCTAAGAATTCACGATTGTTATTATCACAACGGGTGTGCTGGTCTGCGGTCCTGAAATTTTATTAAAGATCAAGATCCCATTGCCAGATTTGCGGTTTAGTACCACAATACAGTTCAAAATCCAAGGAGTGGTTAATGTGGGCTAATAGGCCGATAGCCCTTATTAGCATGTTCAGTATTCTTCCATTTTTCTAAGCACTTTATAAACTCAATGAAAGTGAGCATAAGTAGATGTGCTGAAATGATTCACTCACTCATAATACCAGTACTCGACTTAAAAAAAAAATCCCCTTCAAGGCCTGTGATCTCCTTTTCCCGTGGCGTTTTTACGTCAGCTGATTGGGTGTGGCAGCTGCTGACTATAATATATACTTCCCACAATTTCGCCACGGAATGTGCAAACAAATTCCGCTGGGTCGGGCCCATCACTTGCTAGGAATGTGTTTTCATAATATTTTTTGTAATATTGTGTACATGTGAAACAGACCGAAGCTAGTGTTATCCAAGCTTTTCCAGATTTTTTAAACATATCCAAGCTTTTTCAACATGAATTACATAAGTTTGATACAAATTAAACAGGAAAACTAACTAAATAAAAAATATTAAGTACTTTTTAAAAATAAATACAAGCTTGGTAATCTATACTATTATTCTGCTTGTTTGTATGTACGACCGTTACGCTTTCTGACTGAGAACCTGCCGCATAAGCATGCGTAGTTAGAATGTTTCCCCATGAAAAACCGCGCATGCGCATTATTCACTCAACGACAAACAGTCTGCCTGCGGCAGAGAGCTGAAAGTTCAGTGATGAAGTCACTACAATTGCTGTATGAAACA
>NW_013667046.1:176369-179550 GCF_000517525.1 Limulus polyphemus
CAAAAGGGGAATGTAAATATACTTTACTGACTATTTTGAACAACAGAATATTAAAAACTTATCAAAATTTTTAAAAAAGGTTTGACGTTAGGTCGTAGAATAACATTATAAGTTTATTTATCGATATTATTAAGTCCAGTAAAGTTTAGTCCTAACTAAACTAAAGTAAAAAAACGTGCACAGTGTTAATTTATCTCTTTATCGAACTTATGCCGTTCTGGTGTTCGAAGTTGATCCATGTTCCTTTGTTTTCCAATACCTTTAAGTACAAGATATATTGCTATCTTAGAAGTTCTAAATTTTTGATCTGAATACGTTTTTATTATCAGAGAGTATATGAATAGTTTCTAACGTAAAGGATTCTTACACACCCTTCCCAAAAGCGATCCATTTTCGGTGACATCACACTATCTATGTAACGCCAAACAGTGTCAAAATGTAGTTCTGATACATACCGTTCCATCATGACTTACTCATTTACATATTCAAAATCGTTTTAATATAATGTACTTAACGCTCTGCATATTACTACTCTATAAATAATTTTGATCATTGCGATAGATCCGACCAATAACAGTTGATAATTTGAACAGGATATAAATACTTAACTAAACTATTTCTGCTGGCTAATGTTTCAGAATCAACTTTCTTCGCTTAGATTATGTAGTAAGATTCTTCACGCACTACCTGATCGTTAGAATGTAAAATACATGTTTTTATGGAACTAGTAGCTTTCACTACTACTATTGCTACAGTTGTTTCACACTCTACTTTCTTAACTTAGACAATGTTGTAAGGTTTTTCTCGCAGTACCTGATCATTAGAAAAAATAAATAAACGTTAACTGAAAGTGACAGCTACATGATATTGTGTCTCAGTCATTCTTTTTGATAATTCTAATGATAGCCTTAGGATTCCACCTATCTGTCAGAGATGATAATTGCCCAATATAAATGCTTTAATAATATAGACCACGATGCCTCTAGCAACATCCCCGGTCGACATTGGGCGTCACGTGGTTTTTGCCAAGCTGTCGCAATACATCACCGTAGTTATTGGAACACTAACATAAATCGGAGTGCCTAAAGATACAAAATTATTATATCGGGATACCTAAAGACACAAAATGTCTCTCACTAACAATTTAGTGAAGGAACTTTTGTAATAATGTACTCTTGTACATGTGTGTACGTGTGTGTGTATTCTGTCGTTTCTTCTTGAATTCAAATTGATAAGGATATCAACTCAAGACATAACTTAAAAGTTAATTATCATTTAATATATTCATAAGCTTAAAAATCTAAACTACATTTCTAATTAAGTAAATAATCTAATTCTTTGTCGGGTGTGTGCAAATTCGCCTGGATACAAGTTGTCTTATATTTTGTCCTCGTTCCTGAAGACCAAAGAACTTTTGATAGTGCTTGCTAAGAGATGGCGCAGCATGCTGTTTTTATATAGAGATCTCATGTTACATGTGAATACATTTTGTTTCATGTTACCTCCAACAAATACGTGATTATTTAAAAGGAAGCTGTATAAAGAATAATTGGATTCCTTAAACTATGAACCTGCGGAATAGTTAATAATAAGAATCGTGAATAACTCGTATTTCTTCTGACAAAAATATTTAATCAACTTCAAAACGCTTTGATGCGGGAATTGGTGTTTATTTTTGACCAAATTTAATTTACCAAAAGTGTAATTTCAATAAATGTTACCCTACCTTTTTTTTACGTTTACTACTGTTTCACGTGAATACATTCGAGAATTTAAAGTACACACTTTCATATATAAAATACAATGCAAATACAAAATCTATATTTAAATATGTAATAGAAAGCGTGGTCTCGTTGCGTATTTTTTGTTTTTTTTTTTGTTTTTTTTTAATCAGTGATCAGTTCGCATGTATGCACACGTTGATGATTATCAAAGAATTGAAATTACCGTTTTTCCTGCGAGTTGAAAGTCCTAGTGAAGCAATAAAAAATTATTTAAATAGCCTTATGATGAATTATTTTTATCACGCAGTACAATGCTCCATCACACAGAAAAAGTATTACGGTATATATGTATAACTCAGATATTAATATCGTAAATTAAAAACAACTGAGCTCAATGTATATATATACACGAGAACATGAAATCAATACATCGCATTGCGGAGATTATCCAATAAAGGAAAGTTGATTCATATTGTTTTTGGTTGTTGTTTTTCCACATCCCACGATTTAATGGAATTCTTATGGCTTATTCCTACACGGGCTATAAATATGTAGGCTTATTCCTACACAGGCTCCAGTTTATCGGGCATTTCCTTTTTTAAATATTAGACTGTAATAAGCCACTAACGAATATGTAAAGAATAACGAAAAATTTGTATATTATTTCAATCATTTTGCACAGAAACATTTTTTCCTTGTCTGGGTTTAATTTGATATGGTCTTGTTGAACTCATCTATATAGAAATAACCTTTGAAATACGAACAGAACTGTTTTTTATAGCGGTTACACAATAAAAAAACAAATCAGTTATTTGAAAAAAGACGTTTCAATTCACTTTTTTTTTTCTAAAACGCGAATATTTTGTGCCATTCCACAAGTAAGAATTATTATTAAAATTAGAATTTCTATAATGAATCGTGTTTCAGGTGTTTTTCTTTTCTTTGTGGAAATTATTATTTTTAATTGACTTGTAAAGAAGTGTCTTCATGAAATAATGTTTTGTTTTGTTTTAATATCTATAAGTATCAATACTAAATCGTTTCATGTGTCATTTTCATAATAACTTCGTCGAACAAAAGTTTAGATCACGCACTCAATAAGTGAAAATACATGGATACATTTTTGTCGAGTTTTTGTTTGTTTGTTTGTGACCGAATATTGCATGAAAATATTCTGTCAACTACTCATTATTTGTCCGGATAATTTTTTTCATAGAAGTCTCAAAAATCAGAAACTTTTAGTTTTTTTAAGTAGAGTATAGAAATAATAGAATAATAATTAATAAGTTGTATTTCAGCTGCATCAGTTACGCAGTTTTATTATGATTTCCCAATACAATGCTGTATAAATATTAACAATATCTATTTTGTGGACTTCCGTGAATACTGTAACCAAAGAATAATTACAAGAACTTAATGCTGTATAATATTAACAATATCTATTTTGTGGACTTCCG
>NW_013667046.1:180402-202501 GCF_000517525.1 Limulus polyphemus
TATCTATTTTGTGGACTTCCTGAATACTGTAACCAAAGAATAATTACAAGAACTTAATGCTGTATAATATTAACAATATCTATTTTGTGAACTTCCGTGAATACTGTAACCAAAGAATAATTACAAGAACTTAATGCTGTATAATATTAACAATATTTATTTTGTGGACTCCCGTGAATACTGTAACCGAAGAATAATTACAAGAACCTAATGCTGTATAATATTAACAATATCTATTTTGTGGACTTCCGTGAATACTGTAACCAAAGAATAATTACAAGAACTTAATGCTGTATAATATTAAGAAAGTCCATTTTGTATAAATTCATTTACTAGTATATGAATTTAATGCTGGGTGACATCTCTGGGGTTTAATTTGCAAATGCTTGTAAAAACTGACTTATAATCAACTTTATTGAATTAATGGAACTTTTATTCAAATATAAACATGCTACATGTTAGAATTATGTATATTTATTATACAGTAATAATGTATCCAATAATTTATGAGTGCTGAGATGGTTCCTGAGAAAGACATGTTTCTTCTGCTTACTATTTCATCAGAACGTTACTTTCAAGAAGTGATAATTTCAGGTTATACCACTGAGTAGTAGAATTTATACAGATATTTTTTTTCTACTTAAAGTATCTGGTGTTCATTAAGCTAAAATGAGTTGCAACTATTAATTACTTTGCGAAAATATACGAGTTAAATTACTTGCAGTCAAACAATAGTAATTTTCAACGTTGTGTGAGTTCTATGTGATGATTTTCATACGAGGCAAATAAGAAGAAAAAAAAACACCCTTCTAATATGAAACCATACAGCCCATACAATGGTTACAAAAATAAAACACACGATTACTAGCTTCCAATACCTTGTTGTCGTTTCGGTTTATTGCATCCCAGAGTGTTTCCAAAGTTGAAGAAATCCAGATCCAAATTTTCAAATAGGGCTGGAAAAAATTAAATCGATCTTAAGACACTATGGATTTTTTAAAAAAATCCCCATCACATAAATGGTCGGGTTTCGTTTGGTCGAAATTTTTAATTTCTTTCACTTTTTTAACATTATTTTCATGCATTTTAGCTCATCGAAAGAAAATATTCGTGCTTTCCTCAAAAGGAAATCAAACACGTGAGAATGTTGGCTTTCTTTAAGAATCTAGTCCAAGTGAACGAGCTTCAAATAACTGTAAGGTGGCGTTCTCGTGAAAATAAATAATAAACTTTATATCATTAGTACACAGTTTCAGAGGGATTTGTCAAGCGCAACTAGGAATGTTTAAACCTTATGGCATTCGTGCTTTGTACCGGTACAACGATGTTGATAGGAATGTGCTGAACTCCTCAAGCAGACTATCCTCTCCGTTCAAATCTCACTTCCAGATCTCTCTCGGTTTTTTTTTTTCTTCTCAATATGGCGGATGGATATTTTTGGCAATTTTCTCAGCGTGTAGTATAAAAGACAAACTAGAAGTTCACTTAGCTGTAATGAAAAACGAAAGGGAATTTTTTTTCTTTAAAAACGTTTATACCAATCGCTGCTTTATGGTAATCATATAGGTAAACCTTTGTCTCATTTAAATGTCAATGCCAAAGCAAAATTTCAACCGTTTTACTCATAACATTCGATGATAGCTTAAAAGAAATAGTTTAAGGTTTCTGACGTGTTTCCTTGAACAATAATTTGCATTCGACTTCATTATTACAAAACGTATATATATGTAAAACAGTTAAGAAGTAATTTGATATACAGGTCAGTAATATAAGGGTTTCTTTAAATTCGATTAGTAGAACACGTAGTAAGTATAAGTGTAAAAAACAAGGTTAAACATGTATCACGAAGACAAAGAAGATCCAAAAGGACAGATAACTGGATTATACAAAATCAGGCATGCAATAAAATATGCCTCTTCGCAAACATACACAGGTTTACTTTCCTACGAATAGGATTTAAAGGTCTATATATTAATTAAATAATTAAGATTGTATTATCCTGTTTATGCAAGTATTTTGCCATACTGAGGCTGAAATGCTAGCTTAAAAAGATAAATTTGACGTATCCGTCCCCGTTTTCTGTCTTAATTACTAGGATTAATAATGTTCGTAGTTTCTGTTTTATTACTTGTTTTATTAGAATCAGTTACCTTCTCTAAGCTGGTTACAGATTGCGAGTGGTAGTTTGAATGTAAGAGACTTGTGAATTTCAAGTCATTCATCTAATCCTGGTTTTAAATTTAATTTCATTCTGAATGTTCGGCTATATAAACTAAATCTGGTGTACGGTTTATCTCCACTGTATTTTTCCTGCTACGATCCAGTTTACCGTTTCCCATTCTATAGCTCGCCAGTTTTAAATATGTAAAACTAGATTTGTTTGTTTTTTGCCCTAATTGGTTGAGTGAAATTAAAATGTATCAAAGGTAGTTATTTTGATTTCAAATGTTCAAATTTCCTGTTGGGGAAGCGGTAAGTTTACGGATGCAACGACGTTAAAATCCGGGATTCTATTCCCTGTGGTGCACAGGAATGCGTATAGTTGGAAGAATGATATTAAATACTAAAGTATTCTAGCTAACACGCTGGTGCTAATTATAAAAAGTAACATTCACACGTGGTTCTTGCCAAAAAAAAGACATTGTGTAATTGAAGTAACCCATATTTTTACTTATAACATTTTAAGAGTTTTATTTAAAGTTTCTTTAATATTGTTGTTCTTTTCGAATTTCAGTAAACTTTTATAATATATGATATATGATTGTAAATATGATATATATGATTGTAAATATAATATATATGATTGTAAATATGATATATATGATTGTAAATATGATATATATGATTGTAAATATAATATTTACAATCATATGCAGTACAATACTTTCAATCATGCAGTTGTAAACTATTTTTTTAAGACTTATAATAACTAAAAAACCTACATTAGTCGTACTTTCTGCATGTATGTGTGCATATCTGTACTGCAATAGCAATGTTTAAGTCCTAAAGCTTAGAACAATATATAGAACATTTACCTATCCCACACTTTTAATATAAACGTTATTATAATAGTAACAAATAGTAGAATTGAACAATTATAGAAACTCATTTTATAGTCCGAAATATATATATATATCATCAATGAGAACAACAGATATAAATAAATGTAAAATGAATGTAAAATGAAGTTTTACGTCAAGTAATGTTAAACAAATTACTCCCCCATACAGTTTACACTTCTTTTACATAATATGTTAACCTACTTGCAAATGAATAGATCACAGTTTCATCTTATGTTTTATAGCTGAGATCGTATTTAACATCTCCGTCCTCGTGCGTTTAAAACCACACAGATGTAATTCGAAAGTTATAACATAATCCTCGGGGGGTGCGACTTGACACAGGATGAACAGATCGGCATTCTCTTCAGAATACACAAACATAGCTCTGCGCTCTTAATATTCACCCAATAACTTAGAGTTTTCCTGTTTTTAGACTATTAAGTTGAAACTTTCTCTCGTTTGTTTTGGAACGGTTATATCATGAACAATGCCCAATCTGTATCCTCGTATATCTCTTTATTTCTCCAATAAACCTACTTTTAATGTAGTAAAACAAATTTTATAGCGGTTCCAGGCTCGTCTTGACAATAATCTGTATTCAGACAAATACAAGTGTTTTTAGGTTTAACTTTGCCGAACCAAATGTTTTCTTGTTTCTTAAAAAAAAAAAAAAGACGTAAGACATTGCGATAAAGTCGCTAGGAATATCACGTTATAAGTTATCAAACAAGAACGATTAAACTGTATATCACATATGTATTGTGATAAGATGAATGGAAGATTTAGACGACATACCTTCGTCAATTTTTAATCCTAAATGTTTCCCTTGATGTTCATTTTGAGAGTTAGTAAAAAGATACTGTAAAAACATTTTTTTTATTAATTTGCTACTTATGGCATCCCTTCGGAGTATCAGCGACAGGTTTATTGACTTACATCCATTAAAATCAGGGGTTCGATTCCCCGCGGTAAACAGTGTGCAAATAGCCCATTGTGTAGCTTTGCACTAAGAAAAAACAACATCACTCGTGGCTATCTTTAGCTCAAAGTTACACAATGGGCTATCTGCGATGTGCCTAACTATAGAATCGAATCCGAATTTTAGCGTAAAAAGCCCTCAAGCTTACCTTTGAGCCATCCGAGGGTGGGGGTGGGGGGTGAAATTGTCTTTAAAGTCTTCTCGTATTATCTAATGTAATATTTGAATCGGCTTCCTGTGATATTTTATAGCAGTTAACAGGATTTATTAATCAGTTTCACAGACTTATAAAGTTTTAATACATGTTGGAATTTTTAACATATAAACATTACTATACGTAGAACAACATGAATAAATGTATGGCGTAATATTTAGATTTGAAAACAGATTCATTGGCACAACATTTTGAGCTGAATAGCCTTCTTCAGGAACACGAATGGCACAAGAAACAAAATGATCGAAAAAGTTATTTTCTTTTATTCGCTACACAACAATACGATGAATAATTGAACAGAGAGTTGAAAACAGATAGAAAGGAAATTATGATAGTAAAAAATGGAACAAAAATAAGGGCAATATAGATGTTATGGCAATATAGATGTTATGACAATATAGATGTTACGGCAATATAGATGTTATGACAATATAGATGTTACGGCAATATAGATGTTATGGCAATATAGATGTTACGGCAATATAGATGTTATGACTATTTAGCGTATGTCGTTTTTTATCTTTTTTTTTCCTTTCCCAGTTCATCTCTTCGTTTTTCCTTATATAGTTTGTTTGTTTGTAATCAAGCACAAAGCTACACAATGGGCCATCTGTGCTCTGCCCACCACGGGTATCGAAACCCGGATTCTAGTGTTGCAAGTCCGCAGACATACCACTGTGCCACTGGGGGCTCCTTATATAGACAGAACAAGAAGCGATAAAAAATTAATAAAGTAATTTAGGTGGGGGTCTCTAGAGTGATCAAGAAAAGACTAAAACACAGACAGCCAAACAGAATGTGAGTTTATAATTAGCTCAAGCATTCCCTCCCCCCCCCAGTGGCACAGCGGTATGCCTGAGGACTTGCAACGCTAGAAACCAGGTTTCGATACCCATGGTGGGCAGAGCACATATAGTTAATTGTGTAGCTTTGTGCATAATTACAAACAAACAAACGACACCGAATAAGACGAGCGCTTTTGAAAGGTGGAGAATTTTCTTTTTCAGTTTGCCCCTGAAGACAAAAGCGATCGTGTTCTACGGTATCGTATCTTTATATCAAATCGATTTCTTGAAACTGCATCCCTAACATCATGAGAAGTGGCTTTTGAATACCTTCTACAATATATACTTTAGCATTTAGCTAATCAACTGTAAATTTATCAACATTGCAAATCACTGACGATTGGTTATAATGTGATTAGGTTTTAACTGCACAAGGCAAGAAAACAACAACAAAACAAAACAAGTCAATAGAAAAACAGGCATAAAAGTTATTATTTTCTTACATTATTACGATATTTATATTTTATCTTTGGAAGGTGGGTGGCTGGATTATCTGATTTACATTATATGGGCCGATAAGACTTAAACATATGATTTTTCTAATCATTCTTTGACTTTGTAATTGATATTATAAGGTTTCGATCATGCCCACACAGCCACGTATGGTGAAATGTTTGGAATGTTATGAGTTTACTCACCCAGACTTTACAACTCATTATCATTGTATTCCAGCTGCTTTAATTGATGAGATATCTTCAACATTTTTTAGTGCTATTTACGCAATTGTCTTAACATTTTTAGTGCTATTTACGCAATTATCTTAACATTTTTAGTGCTATTTACGCAATTATCTTCTTCTTTATTGTTTTTAATTTTTATTGCGTGATTTAAATCCGGTTATAATACATTTTATGTATATATATATATATATGTGTGTGTGTGTGTGTGTGTGTGTATTCCTCATTTAATATATTTGTAAGTTTTGTTTGTTTGTTTGTTTAGAATTTCGCGCAAAGCTACACTAGTGCTATCTACGCTAACCGTCCCTAATTTAGCAGTGTAAGACTAGAAAGAAGGCAGCTAGTCATCACAACCCACCGCCAACTCTTGGACTACTCTTTTATCAACGAATAGTGGGATTGACCGTCACATTATAACGCCCTCCACGGCTGAAAGGGCGAATATGTTTGGTGGGACGGGGATTCGAACCCGCGACCCTCAGATTGCGAGTCGAGCGCCCTCACCACTCGGGCCATATTTGTAAGTTTTGCCTTAATCCTACATCAAATCGCACGTACTCCAGCTTTAATGATTCGACATGCATCATGACTAAGTAGGTTAAGAATTCTGATGCATACAACTACATATTGACTATGTTTAAAAATGTATATAACTTTGCGTCAGACATTGTTCCCTGTCACATCAAATTAGCATTTATATAAATTAAAATGGCGTTTGTGCAATATCTATATATATATTGAAGCTTTTGGCGTAAAAACATCGAAGCATGTAGAGTATTTTTAGGGTTGGTTCCTGTTTTTGATAAATAATTTATTATGCCTTTATTTTAACGTTGTATTTCTTTTGATTTTATATGTATGAATTAGCCTTTACTAGAAATATTCCAGTTGCTTGTTGCTACTTTAAAACATATCTAACATCAGAAGAAAATGGAAACAAAACCCAAATTTCTAAAACTTCATAACAGTTATATAATCATGTAGCTGAGTTTTAACAAAGACATCCTCATTTTTCTTCTCTGAATCCGACTTAATAACACAGATCTTACAGCATTCCACAGACCACTTAACAGTAATTTATAACTGTGTATAACGAATGAAAGTGCTTCATTATCAAAATGCGAGTAATTTCGCTGTATGTTCTGAGAGCAATATTTGAAGGAATTTGCTAGAATAATAAATATCTAGTTTGTCCAGAAACTAACTTCCGGAGCGGAAACTAACTTCCGGAAAATTATCTTTAACTGCCAAATATTCTTCATATGTTCATGAAATGAATTAGTATAAGTATATTCCATAAGATAATAAAACAAGTAAGCTAAAACAGAATGTATATTTACCTTTATTTTTTCATTATCAGTTTAAAAAAAAATTAGTATCAAATACCAACTTTTGGTATTATAAGTATGAAGATACGTATTACGTGAAACCATAGCAATGTTCCATTGGATATTTTTAAAGCGAACAAATAAGCTTACCCCACTTTACCAACTACGACATGGAAAAATACAATATTTTTTCTTAACTTTTTCTCTCTTTTTTATTTTTTTTTCTCTTTAGGAATCTTTTCTGGATCCACTTTATGTTATTTACGTACTTAATTATTCTATGCTAGTAGTTTGGGTTATTAAAAAAGTTGCCTTAGTTACAGCCGTAGTCCCATGAGATGTTTGCAATCTTCACATAAAATATGGTGCTTGTTCTCACAGTTCCGATTGTTAATGGCTTCCCAAGAACCCCCCTATAGATTTCCATTAAATAACAATGTGACTTCAGGCAAAGTTTAGTAACAAATGTCTCTGTATACCAAAAACTAAATTTTATTGTATCTCCTCCGGTTCTTTTCAGTTGCTAGGTTGACAAATGTCGTTGGATTCCTCATATGACAATGCATATTTCTTAAAAATTGCAAGAATGTAGACGAATTACCGGATAATATACCTCCCGGAGGTGATACACCATATGAGGTCTGGTTGACTCAGAGATTTGTTGTTAATAACTTGAGCTGGACATAACCTAGTACAGTGGTATAAGAAACTACTGCATCACCCAATTTTTTTCACACTTTTCTTGTTTCCTGTAATTGTTTTACAAGATTGTGCATTGTGGAAGTGTCAGAACTAGTGTAAAGCGGTTATGGACATTGTGTAGTGTAAGCTGACTAATATTTCAGACATCCAAACGTATATATGCAACTTTATTAACAAACCAACCGTGACAAACGTATTACGGCAGATGTTTAACGAATACTTGGTAAATACGAAAATGTTCTTTAAGTAAAAAAACCGAAATTAAAAGATTGTAATTGACAAAAAAAGTGGTCACAGAGTCTGTTTCTTGTTTTAATATGTGGTTGAGCTCCCTCTGGCCTTGGTAACTGCTTCACATAACCGTGGCATAGAGTGCACGAGGAAGTGAATGTAGGAAGGGGTGAGCTCATGATGCCACGTGCAGATTAGGGCTTCCTTCAGTTCCAAGGTGCTTCTTGGTTTCTTCGCTTGTACTTTGTTACTTATTACCTTCCAGCAGTTTTCAACATGATAGAGACTTGGGCTGTTACCTAGCCAGTGTAATGTCTTAATCTTCTCCCTTCGAAAATAGTCCTTCAGCTGAAGCAATGAAATAAAAACTAAGATGCCTTTTCAACATACGTAGAGTTAAATTTTCTCTTTATTTCACGCCTATTTCATAGAGTACATGAACATTACCAACCTTTTAAGCTCTATGGTATGTAGTAGGGTCATCCTGGAATGTGCACTGGTCAGTTCCACCAAAGTGATTCCGAATTATTGGCCTTAACCCGGACTCAAGTATCTAGAGGTACTTGTTGGCATTGACAGCGCCTTTTACGAAATGAAGGCGCCCCACACCCTGGCCAGAGACGTGTCCCCATATTACCTGACTCTGTGGATGCTTCACAGTTGCTTTCAAACACGACAGAAGAAACTTTTCTCCACATCGGCGCCATACAAAGTTCTTCTCATCAGACCCGTGCAGGTGGAACTTTGAGCGCTTCAGTGCGGCCAGCATACTCTTTGGTCCATTTGAGCCTCATCTTGTTGGTGAGGAGGGCTTTTTTTTCTTCGCCGTCTTGCTGAGAGACCGGCTGAACACAAGCACGATTGGAAAGTACACGCACTGACAATGACCGGTGATATTTCCCTAAACCAGGGATCTCTGACCAGCTCTAATTCAATTATCCTAAAACTATTCGTGATAGACAATGTATATATTTATAGTACACAGTGATGTTATAACTTCAAAGTAGAAATAGAAAATGCAATGAACTCATATATATTTTACAAAAGGCGTGTTGTCCACAAGTTTCTGTTGGAAATGTTAAATACATTTTACAAAAGGGGTGTTGTCCACAGGTTTCTGTTGGAAATGTTAAATATATTTTACGAAAAAAGACTTCCTAATTAAATCTTACTTATCCACCATGCAGTTTCACACTATACACTACTTAGTAGTTAATGATAACGGTAGAGATAATCCATCTAACTTGCTTTATTGTTTATGCGTTTATTATCTACCTGCCTGTGTTTATATCTGTATATAAACACTTTAATTGTATAAGACCAGGATTGGATTTATTATTTTTTATAAACAGTACACTTCAGATGGTGAGCTTTTATCAACCCAAATGTTTGTATTTAATAACAATTAGTATTTATATTTTATTTAGTTATTGTTTCACGAGACTGCAAGTGGCAAATGCTGTTACAGATGTAAGATGTTTGAGCAGCATTTGTGCTTAATTTCATTTTACTTGCTACGTGAAATATTTGTTAATATAATAGTTATTTTTCCGACAAAGATACATTCTTACTCTGTAAGTATCTTCCTTGCTTTAATCTTTAGAAAAAGAAACTGATAATTCTGTTGACCTTCAACACTTCCCTCTTTTAAAACTAAACAAAACTAATAACTCAACTAGTTTAGTGTATTTTCTAAACATACCACACCTTTTTATACGTATTCACTCCGAAAGAGAATTTGAAGCTTTTCAGCTTCCTTAGTCCTGTATTACATAGTGTGAAAAGACGAATCTTCACACTACAACTCACCCAAATGTTTAGTTAAATAAAAGCACATTGAATGTTAATTCACATTCTATCAATACAACTCTTTGAAACCAAAGAAGTTGTGAGTAACTTGGCTAAAACATTATAATAATCGCATTCTTTTTCCTTTATAATGGATTCTAGTGTGATAATACGGAGTTTCTAAGTCAAATTCTTTATAATGGATTCTAGTGTGATAATACGGAGTTTCTAAGTCAAATTCTTTATAATGGATTCTAGTGTGATAATACGGAGCTTCTAAGTCAAATTCTTTATAATGGATTCTAGTGTGAAAACACAGAGTTTCTAAGTCATATTCTTTGTAATGGATTCTAGTGTGATAATACGGAGTTTCTAAGTCAAATTCTTTATAATGGATTCTAGTGTGATAATACGGAGTTTCTAAGTCAAATTCTTTATAATGGATTCTAGTGTGAAAACACAGAGTTTCTAAGTCATATTCTTTGTAATGGATTCTAGTGTGATAATACGGAGTTTCTAAGTCAAATTCTTTGTAATGGATTCTAGTGTGATAATACGGAGTTTCTAAGTCAAATACCAAGATGTCAGATAGATAAAGGTTTCTGCATTGTACTACCAAGTATAAAGAGAATCTCCAGTCTATTAATGGGATGTGAATGTTCTGTTATAAAGAGTATGTTTATATATCTAACGCTATTATGAGATTCATATAAATATTACATAATCTATGGTAGGTAAAAGCACTTAAAAGTTTGAGCTTGCTTGTGGCAATAAAAATACTTTTATTCAATTCACCAACAATCTATGTAGTATAAAACCATTGTTTCCCCTTTGTTATCGAATATCTGAACGTTTTTTACATGCAGCGCTTATACGACGAGAAAAGACGAGAGTTAGTAAACTATTGTATTAAGTTATGGAACGCCAACGGCCTTCATTACATAACCACGAAAAGCATTTATAAAATATCAAAAACAATCGTTTTATAAGAAAAGGTATCCGTGTGATTTGTTTTAAATTTTGGATACATAAGGACAAAATCTGAATGGATAAATTTATACCTCGAATATATTTTTTTTACAATAAACAAGTGTTAAACTACATTAGGTTTACCGTACTAGGGTAAACATACAACCATACCTCGAATATATTTTTTTTACAATAAACAAGTGTTAAACTACATTAGGTTTACCGTACTAGGGTAAACATACAACCAAATATGTTTTAAATTGAATAATTTCAAGTCCTACCATGTTCATATAACGTGGCATTAATCTGAGCACACACACGTTATCGCCATGCTCTCATTGATAATTTCTGCTTATTCTGTGTTTCTAGTTTTTAGTTTTACAAGTATAAATAATTACATAACAATTGGATCAACTCATAACTCAATCCATTAACTTTATGTTTTATATTAAGCATTACGTTGTTAAAGATAATGAAAGTTAAAGGTTTTGTCATCGAGGGTTTAGAAGTAAATATTATTTCATGATGCGAATTAACGAAAAAGCTTGTTAGTTGTTTTGTAGACAAAAATCATTGCACTGATACATGATGCAGTTCTTCTGATAAAAAGCGTTGTTTCTGAAGCCCTCCGTTGGAACAACGGTTATTTTGAAGGCTTATAACTCTAAAAACAGGGTTTCGATACCCGTGATGGGCACAACACAGATAGCCTTGTGCTTAACTACAGACAAATAAATAATAATAATAGTCTAATATTTATTACTATTTTCGCAATAAATATAGAAATAGGAGAGGACAAACTCTTGTTAATTTAGTGTTTTCATGGATATCAGTGTACACGGGACAAACTCTTGTTAATTTAGTATTTGCACGGATATCAGTGTACACGGGACAAACTCTTGTTAATTTAGTATTTGCACGGATATCAGTGTACACAGGACAAATATTCACATTAATTTTCTTCAACTTCAACTAACTGATGAGGTTTTCTCTTTACACGCTAGTTGGAAATGTATTAATTGTTTGTCTTGTAATTTGAACATATTTAAATATATTACGTTGCGTGGCATGTATAAATAAGCACTGATCTGACATAGCAACCTTTATGCCTTTACGTTCTCAGGCCTACATCTTCTGCACATTTGGTGCAGGTCAAAAGATGCAGTGTACAGATATGTTACAATCAGCTTCGTAGCGTTACAATGCAAGAGGTAAGACAGTAGTTCTTTGATTCACCAGAAAAAAACACTGGTTGTAACTTTAGTGAAATGCTGAATGTCGTCATCAGGGAATGATCTGGAATAGCCTTTGGATGGGCTTAATGATCAGATAATATATGGAACCCGGTGATATCAAAGACAAGTTAATTAGCTTAATGCAGACACAGCCTCTAGTGAGCCTTAAGTAAATCTTATTTTCATCAATGAGTTCGCTGTTCGTAGTTTAAGCCAGGTTTTGTAATAAGATATTCTGACGTCATCTAAATGACGTTTATTTGTTTGTTTGTTTCGGGAGTTCGCGAAAAGCTACAGAAGGGCTATCTGGGCAAGCCGTCCCTAATTTTAAACTGATAGATTAGAGGAAAGACAAATCTTGGGCTAACTAACCGAATAGTGGGATTTGACCGCCACTCTTATCATGCACACATGGCCCAGAAGTACGAAGCACGATTTTAAGACAACGTGCGCGAACCATGTACCCACGGATTCATAGTCCGATACGCTAACTACTAGACAACATCTGACCCAAGTGATTAAGATATAAAAAGATAAATAATATTCCTGGGATAGTTTGGTGAAAAGAGTATTTTATCAACACACGTGCTTTAATGGCCATATAAGCTTGAAGGACAGATCAAAGAAAGTATTTTTATTACTTAAATACAGGTGCTTGACCTGTGTCCGTTTTATATTACGCAGATTATTTTCTGCTTTATCAAGCAGATAAAAATTGACTCTTACTTGAATTTCTTTTTTCATATTTTTTTAATACTTATTTACATTAATTCAACAATACAGTTTGGGAAAATAATGTAGTTTTTCTTCATTTGATATATGTAGATACCATTAACAAAAACGAGCAAACCTGTAAATCCCTCAGGAGTTTGCTTCCTATCAGCGCCCTCGCACGACAGTCTTTCCAATTAATGAGTAATATAGGACATTCAACAAACACGAACACCGTCTTGACGGGCCTTGTTAGGAAACGGGTGGGGTTCTCCGTGCAGCAGAAACTCGACACTGTAGAGAAGTGACCCGTGATGGTGAAGTTGTCTAATACAAACTGAAAAACATATCGCTTTCAATATTGCACAACAAAAAGTATGAGGACTCGCTCGGTTTTGAGGAAAGATTAAGATAAGAGAAATACAAGAACGAATTCATAACGTGACTCGTTCGTATCGTAAAACATCCCCATCAAAATCGTAGCTATTTTGCGATTATTACAAGACAACACAAAACTGTAAGTTTCTACTTTATTTTACAAAAAAAACAATAAATACAATAAGAATTGACGGACTGCGTCTTAAAATCAATTTGAGCTAATAAACGTGAAATTAGTTTGAAAAAAGTGGATTCTGAACAAAAAACAATTAATGAAAGAAACCCTCTACTTGACAACTTATGTGAAGAATTGAAATATCGTTTTCTTTTTGAGGCTTTGACCTACACTAGAAACTGAATTACTGTTCCTCTCACTTGTCACTCTTGTTTCTTCTTCAATTATACTGACTGCTTTGTTCGCATCAAATACTATTTTATGTACGTGTGTGTGTGACGTAGCTTGTCATGTACAAATAAAAGATCGTTCTTCTACTTACATCAGACATTATCGTTTCAGTTTTTCCTGCTATCTTATAACGAATAAAAATATATTCTTTACAGTAAGATGAGCATTTAGAAATTAGCCTCGACTGTCAAAACATCACAATTTTTATTAGGAGTAGATTAATTGCAATACCCAAAAATATACAAAAACTTTCCTTGATGAAATGTGTGAAAGGCTCAAAAAGTTCGTAAAAACTCTTGATCGTTTAGAAAGTAGAGCTGACGTGGCCTAATGGTTGGCGCGTAGGACTGTGTATCCGAGAGTCCATGGTACGTGTCCCGTCGTTACCATAAGTCTCCGTTCAGCACTTTGAGGCCGTGTATTCATGATAAGAGTGACAGTCAAGTCCTATTGTTGAATTACCCAAATAGTTGGCTGTAGATGCTTCTACCTTCCCTTGTTATCAACAATATTTTACCCTCTTGCAGAGGGTAAATACAGTTCAAAATTAGGAACGACTAACACAGATAATTCTTGTTTAGCTTTGTGCGAATATTCTAAACAAACAAACTCTTAGAAAGTCAGAGTTGGATTTAAATCTGTAAACATTATAGGAAACGTGTATTTAATATAACAATCCATTGCTTATAATAGGTTTTGAATTAAACGAATAAAAGAGACATGAAAAGTGTTTGAGAATTATATAAAAATAATCGGAAATTAAACCTCCTCATTTCTTGAAAAAAGAGGGATAATACTGTAAGCACGAGTGTTGTTTTTTATATGTTAAAGTAGATCCTTCTTGGACAATATGTTGATCAACAAAAAACGTTACTCATTCGGAGCATAGATGGATAGATGAATTTAAATTTTAAATAATCGGGCTAGATCTTAAACCATAAAAACCTGTGTTGTACAGCCAGGTTAAATTTTTAATTAAAAGAATACATTAAACACACAAAAATACAATAAATCGTAATTTGTGTGATTCAAAAAAAAAAGATTTATAAATAAGAGGTTCAATCTTAAAAACCTGTTATATTTCAAATTAAAGAACGCCAACATCTGTCGATCGCAAACCAAGATAACGTTTTACAGTTTATTATGAATTGTAACGTCGAAACATGTTGTTATGTTGTAACGTCGAAACATGTTGTTATGTTGTAACGTCGAAACATGTAGAGTCATCAACTTTTTGAAGGCCATAGATAAGCCTAAAAAAAATGTTTTTAATTGTGTACCAGTTTAACGTTGAATATTACTTATGATTCTAGCTTTATACACAAGTGCCAAAATACTATAATTACACGAGGGCTATCTGTGCTAGCCGTCCTACTTTAGCAGTAAAAGACTAGAGGGAAGGCAGCTAGTCATCACCACCGCCAACTCTTGGGCTACTCTTTTACCAACGAATAGTTGGATTGACCGTCACATTATAACTCTCCCACTGCTGAAAGGGCGAGCATGTTTTGTGAGACGGGAATTCGAACCCTAACCACCTGGCCATGCCGACCCATGTTTTACAGAGGGTAACTTCTTGCTCTCGAGGCTGTCTTGAGTGTTTGATATATCTGCAGATTGTTCCATAGCTTCAAGGAGTTAATACGTATCCCGTTTACAGGTATAATTACATATCAGGAAAGTTTTGTTCTATGACCTTAATATTTTTAACTCATTTCTACAGCCCCTCCTCCTCTGCATTAAACGTCCGCCTCTTAGACCTTGCTGTTTTCTTGTTTTTGTTTTTTTTATGTTTGATATTTCACTGTTCGTTCCCATACGTTCTATATATTATCAAACAATAATTCAAAACGTTTTAAATAACTGTTACAGAATGTAAAACTGTTAAATAAGACATTATTTATACTAATACTAAAGATGAAACATGTTTTTGTAATACTTAGACAAAGAATAAAATTTTTCAAGATTTCAAAAGCTTCTTAATTACATCTTTACTTTATTGTCTGAAGGCTAAAATTCGAGTTTCGATACTCGTGGTGGGTACAGCTCAGATAGACTATTGTGTATATTAAATTATTCAAACGAAAATTGAGAAGCTGTGTGTGTGTGATGATAAAAATTTAGAAATTTATTTAGAAGTAAATTTTGAAATCAAAACTATGATCCCCAAACTATAGCGAAACTAGCAAATCCGTGGGCCTATGGCCCACATTCACAGGGCCACTATAATGCAAAATTAATTTATTTAACCAAGTTAAGAACGGTAATTAGTAGGCCTACGTATGTACGTGCTCTGATGTAAATCATTGCCAAATTTTGAGTCCGCTTTCTGTCCTCGTAAAAGTGTTTTCGAAAAAATCCCCGGGTTTTCCAAGGGGTGGGGTGAAAATTGTTACCTTTATGCAAACCTCGAGACCGAGATGATTCGTTTGGTATCATTTCGAACTCGGTGTGACTAGCGGTTTATAATGAGTTACGTGACACACACACAAACACGGACACTGAATCTTATTATAATTATATTATACAAAGTGTTAAAGAGAAAAGAAAATAACAAACAAGTATTTTATACCATATTTATAAGATAATTACACAAACATGTATTTTATACCATATTTATAAGTTAATTACACAAACATGTATTTTATATCGTATTTATAAGTTAATTACACAAACATGTATTTTATATCGTATTTATAAGTTAATTACACAAACATGTATTTTATACCATATTTATAAGTTAATTACACAAACAAGTATTTTCTATCGTATTTATAAGTTAATTACACAAACATGTATTTTATATCATATTTATAAGTTAATTACACAAACATGTATTTTATACCATATTTATAAGTTAATTACACAAACAAGTATTTTCTATCGTATTTATAAGACCATCCCTACTCAACATGCACTACATAAACATTGATGTGGTATCGAGAATTAAACATTGCATTTAATTTGCTACATGGGACTGTTGCACAAGGCATTTTAACACTTTGTTTTGTTTGTTTGTTTGTGGTTGTATACCGAGACTTTAACCTTATGTCCATGTGACTGAGGTAAAAGGTATTGTAAGACTTGTTATACATGGTTATGCACTAGTAATTTTAACAATTTGCTACGTGGGACTGTTGCACAAGGCATTTTAACAGCTTTGTTTTGTTTGTTTGTTTTG
Organism: Limulus polyphemus; assembly: GCF_000517525.1. NCBI lineage: Eukaryota > Metazoa > Arthropoda > Merostomata > Xiphosura > Limulidae > Limulus > Limulus polyphemus. Next base: position 197,112 of record NW_013667046.1, read on the forward strand.
AATTTCTCGCAAAGCCACACAAGGGCTATCGGCGCTAGCCGTCCTTAATTTAGCAGTGTAAGACTAGAGGGAAGGCAGATAGTCATCACCACCCACCGCCAACTCTTGGGCTACTCTTTTACCAATGAATAGTAGGATTGACCGTCGCATTATAACGCCCCCACAGCTGAAAGGGCGAGCATGTTTTGTGGGACGGGGTTTCGAACCTGCGACCCGCAGATTGCGAGTCGAGCTTCCTAACCATCTGGCCATGCCGGGCTCAACACTTTGTTACATGTAACTGTGTACCAACAATATTTCAGCGTATCCTTAAAAATTGTAATAGGAAATTTAACGCTTTAACACATGTGTCTCTTGTATGTTATTTTACACGCGGTTACAGCACCAAGAATTTTAGCAATATGTTGCATGTGATAGTAGAAAAGTTAGCACTTTGCTACAACAGCCACATGTAAGACAATTTTAAAAATTCCTGCGACACGAGGATGTGAGACCAGAAATTTCAAACTCTGCTACACGTGGCTAAGGCGGAAGGGATTTTACACAATATTTGTATGTAGTTTCATCAACATGCTTATGTGTGCCCTGTACTTACGTATATGCCCCTTTTTTTTCACTCAAATATCTGAAAATATGTTGTGCTAAAATCCCAATGACAAGTGATTTTATGCGTTCATTCTGTTTTTTTTTTAAGTGTTTGTGCTTACAAGAAAGAAACCAGGAAAAAGTCAGATTTCAGATGAGCACACTTCTAAGATAAATTTTAATATCTATTCTATATTTATTCTTTCGTTTCTAGGTTTCCTGTTTGTTGTGAACTAAAAACAAAACCGAAAAGGAATGAAAATAATCAAATATAAACATTTTTACACAAAAATAATTATAAGCACTTTTCGAAAAAAAAATTAAAAGTCATTTAAAAAACACTTGTTTAGAAGAGTAAATGACTGTGTTTTTGATATTTTTTATTTGTTGAGTTATTTAATTAATTAATTATTTTATTCTGTTTCTTTTTTGTTTGTAATTAAGCACAAAGCACGAAACCCGGATTCTAGCGTTGTAAGTCCTATTCTGTTTCTATATCTTCACCACACATAGCTAATAGTATTAGCATGGCTTTTTCGTAGCCGTTTATATACACCTCTTTGAGACACAGCTGCCCTCTGTGGTTCAGCGGTAAATCTGAAGCCTTGTAACCTAAAAACCGAGTTTCGATACCCGTGGTGATCACAGCACAGATAGCCCATTGTGTAGTTTTGTGCTTAACAATAAACAAACAAATAAACGTAATTAATGCACAGAGACTAAGACTTGTGAAAATAAGCAAGTTTCATACCAAAATAGTAAAAATTTAACCCAAAGAGTTTTATTTTATAAATTCTACCTAAACACTTTTTGTTCTCTTTTTTTTTGGTATAAAAATGTTTGTTTTTCATCTTTTTTGGCGATTAGATAGGCCTTCAGTTATTTCGTGTGTAGGTTTCCTTTTTATTGTGAATTTAAAACAGAATGTATTCAATTATCTAAAATGTGGTTATTTATCATGCACAATGTCGTATATCTTTTATATTCTTTTGGTTCTTTTGTTTCTTTCGTTGTGTATGTATGTACTTTAGTAAGTGGGGAAATTTTCTTAGGAAGGAAGGTTCTTTTGTTTCTTTCGTTGTGTATGTATGTACCTTAGTAAGTGGGGAAATTTACTTAGGAAGGAAGGTTCTTTTGTTTCTTTCGTTGTGCATGTATGTACCTTAGTAAGTGGGGAAATTTTCTTAGGAAGGAAGGTTCTTTTGTTTCTTTCGTTGTGTATGTATGTACCTTAGTAAGTGGGGAAATTTTCTTAGGAAGGAAGATTCTTTTGTTTCTTTCGTTGTGTATGTATGTACCTTAGTAAGTGGGGAAATTTTCTTAGGAAGGAAGATTCTTTTGTTTCTTTCGTTGTGTATATATGTACCTTAGTAAGTGGGGAAATTTTCTTAGGAAGGAATGTTCTTTTGTTTCTTTCGTAGTGTATGTATATACCTTAGTAAGTGGGGAAATTTTCTTAGGAAGGAAGATTCTTTTGTTTCTTTCTTTGTGTATGTATGTACCTTAGTATGTGGGGAAATTTTCTTAGGAAGGAATGTTCTTTTGTTTCTTTCGTTGTGTATGTATGTACCTTAGTAAGTGGGGAAATTTTCTTAGGAAGAAAGGTTCTTTTGTTTCTTTCGTTGTGTATGTATGTACCTTAGTAAGTGGGGAAATTTTCTTAGGAAGGAATGTTCTTTTGTTTCTTTCGTTGTGTATGTATGTACCTTAGTAAGTGGGGAAATTTTCTTAGGAAGGAAGGTTCTTTTGTTTCTTTCGTTGTGTATGTATGTACCTTAGTAAGTGGGGAAATCTTCTTAGGAAGGTTCTTTTGTTTCTTTCGTTGTGTATGTATGTATGGTATTGTAAAATGTTTCACCTGTAATATAACAGATAAACACGGACAAAACATTCACAACTATTTCAAGATATATGTATCTACAAGGATTCTTAAACAAGGGATTTATTGTAATAAAACGTTCCGTGTGTAAAAAACAGACATAATTTCCATATTTTTAGCAAGCTATATGTTTTTACAAGGATTCTTAAACAAGGGATTTATTATAATAAAACGTTCCGTGTGTAATACAATAAAAAAACAGACATAATTTCCATATTTTTACAAGCTATATGTTTCTATGAGGATTCTTAAACAAGGGATTTATTGTAATAAAACGTTCCGTGTGTAACACAATAAAAAACAGACATAATTTCCATATTTCTACAAGCTATATGTTTCTATAAGGATTCTTAAACAAGGGATTTATTGTTGCCATTGGAATTTTCTTTACACTAACAGTAAGTAAGATATTTTCCCAGTGTTTTTTTAATTTATATTTCTAATCGCTTAATTTTGAACAACAGCTTACATAGCTTATAAGGAATTATTATAGTCAGGCCAAGCGTGGCCTAACATTTAGCGTGCCTGGTTGTGAATTCGAAGGTCTATGATTTGCGTTCCGTTACCACAAAATATAATCACTTTCTTAACTTTGGAGCCCTGGGTGTGCAACAAAAGTGACAGTCAAATCCTACTATTTGGTAAGACTGGTAAGTGGATGCTGTAGAGTTACTGCCTTCTTACAAACATTCTCTCTGTATTAATAACAAGAGTATTATTCTTTCGGAGGGTTTTCTTTTTATAATTTATTTCTTTTACTAGAGTTTTGTGATATATATTTTAAATCCTCTCTGTAACTACGAAATCGTGAGTAGTTGCACAATGTTTGTTAGATCTGTTCTCGTATTAATTACAGTGAGACCCGTACATTATCACTGAGATAATATTAATTAATTCCCTTTTTATTTGTTGTGAAACCATAAAATACGCTAAAGCACTCACAAGCGGCAACTTAGTTTTTAAAGCTCCTGTTATGCGTTAGCCGTCCCTAATACGATAACTAGAGGGAAGGCGTTTTTACAAAAGTTGTTGTTTGTTTGTTATTAAGAACAAAGCTACACAAAGGACTATCTGTGCTCTTGCCCACCACGTGTATCGAAACCCGGTTTCTAGCGGTATAAGTCCGCAAACATACCGCTGTGCTACTGAGGGGCTTTTAAAAGGGATAATGTGTTTAGAATATCAATATGCGTTTCTACTACACAGAGTAATTCGGCAGCTTCGAAAATGCGAAATTGACGAAATGGAGTTTGAGTTAATTCAAATTAATGTCGGGAAACATCTTAGCCATCATATGTCTAAGTAATCAAAAAGAACTAAAAACAGAGAGACGTAATTAAATATTACTTGAGTATGTTAAGCGCACCTAGCACTGTAACTAAATAATATATGACATAAAGTTGACGGGCTGAGAATAATGTTAATAGATATTGCAGTTTCCGTAATCTAGCAATCTTGACGTTCCTGCAGGTTCATTATCTCATTTATTTGCAAGGTTGGGTGAGAGTTTGTGTGATTAGTCCTAATCCAATGTCCTTACGATATTTACTGGTCTGACTGTGACTGACGTAGCTCATACATTATTCTATAAGATTTTATTAAAGATTTATTCCGAACTTGTAGGATATAGTAGGTGATTTTGGGTAACTTTGGCCTACTTTTATGTCAAGATGCAAAAAAGCATCATAGTGCACTTTATAATCAGGCATAGAGGTTCTAGTGCAGTATCTCATAATCTATATATTACCTATGCCAGTGATTGTTCCTAGTAATATATGCAAGGGGAGAGAATGCCCAACTCATACCTATTTTTATAAGGATCTGTTTCACCCCTTGAGATGGAACAGATGTTGCGGTATCTAACCTTTTCTAACGAAAATAATTAAGCCAGTGATTGTTCCTAGTAATATATGCAAGGGGAGAGAATGCCCAACTCATACCTATTTTTATAAGGATCTGTTTCACCCCTTGAGATGGAACAGATGTTGCGGTATCTAACCTTTTCTAACGAAAATAATTAGTATGTGTTTATGACCTTTCAACGTCTGTTTTACAAATATATTATTAACTATATATAAACCATCTAACAAAAGCTTAGAAAAATTACCCGAATATACTACAGATATATTCTAAACTAACTATGGAAGGATGAAATTAACATTTATTTCAACTGTGAATTGTATAAGATAAATAAGATAAAATTTTATTATTGAGTTTGATATCACATAAACGTTAATAAAAAAGGAAATCTTACGCATAAGCAAATGTGAATAAATAAGGAAATCTTACGCATAAGCAAATGTGAATAAAAAGGAAAATCTTACGCATAAGCAAATGTGAATAAAAAAGGAAATCTTACGCATAAGCAAATGTGAATAAAAATGGAAATCTTACGCATAAGCAAATGTGAATAAAAAAAGGATATCTTACGCATAAGCAAATGTGAAGAAATGAGAAAGAAACGTAATCTGAATCTATTAATCCCAAACATAATTTTGTTACCTATATGTTAGTATGTAAGGCTGAAGTGACTGTAGTATACAGAAATAGCATTTTTCACTTTCTCTCACGTTATGTATCTTTATATATGTCCCTACAGTTCTCGTTCACAACCTGATAAAATCAGTCTGCATCGCGTATAATTTAATCCAAGAGGTTACTCCCTATAATGACCGCCAGTGGCACAGTGGTAGGTCTGTGGACTTATAACGCTAAAACGTGGGTTTCGATACCCGTAGAGGGCACAACACCGATAGCCCATTGAGTAGCTTTGTGCTTAACTACAAGCAAACAAACTCTCTACATCGTGAGTCAGTAAGGTTATTTACTGTGGTACTTGTTTCATTGGTTGGTTGTGAGTCAGTAAGGTTATTTACTGTGCTACTTGTTTCATTGGTTGTGAGTGGGTAAGGTTATTTACTGTGCT
>NW_013667046.1:203408-206714 GCF_000517525.1 Limulus polyphemus
TACTGGTTTCATTGGTTGGTTGTAAGTCGGTAAGGTTATTTACTGTGCTACTGGTTTCATTGGTTGGTTGTGAGTCGGTAAGGTTATTTACTGTGGTACTTGCTTCGTTGGTTGTGAGTCGGTAAGGTTATTTACTGTGCTACTGGTTTCATTGGTTGGTTGTGAGTCGGTAAGGTTATTTACTGTGCTACTTGTTTCATTGGTTGGTTGTGAGACAGTAAGGTTATTTACTGTGCTACTGGTTTCATTGGTTGGTTGTGAGTCGGTAAGGTTATTTACTGTGCTACTGGTTTCATTGGTTGGTTGTGAGTCGGTAAGGTTATTTACTGTGCTACTGGTTTCATTGGTTGGTTGTGCTGATTTCGATATGATCCTGAGTATGAGATAATTATTTTGTGATCATCACATGGAAGAGACATACTTCGGGATTCTTGTGATCAAACTGTGGTTGACAGATATAAATCATAAAGACTTGGTTGGCAGACATAAAGTGTAAAGTGTGAAGCTGTAAAGGAACCAGGATTTTCTGAAACCCAGTCTGCGCCTTTCTTTCGTTGAACTAGTGAATATTCTGTCGACCGTGTTTGTAACTTTTAACTTCTCATGTTATAATTTTATCAAATTCAATTCAAAATACAGCTCATTAATGTCCATTTTAATACAGTATTTCTGTTCAGTGAATGCATTTATGCTATATCTGAACATACTTTCAACCTCAGTTCAGTAATATCTACCCAGTCCTTCAGGATGATTCTTGTTTGGCCCTGTGACGAGCCACTCACTACAAGTATCATTCAACACACCACCTACAGGGCGTTTTGGTAACTACAATGTAAAATTATTTAAGTCACTTCTCTTCCAGTTACTGGGTTTATTGACCTTTACTTTCCACTCTACCTTTTTTTTTTAGTTTCGTTAACCATGGCCAAACCATGGTTAACTATTCAGTAAATATTGAATATCTCTAGTATTCAGTTTTACGTATTCTGCATGGTAATATCCTATTGTTTTTATTTTTGTAAAACAGGTACAATTCTTCGAAGTCAAGTTTTGCTCAAAAGCTTTAAAGTACGAGACGTTTATTAACAAGCGACGCACGACCAAACCTAATGTTTCCCTTGCTCATACTTTAGAACCAGGTTTGGAATGTTAACACCGTACTAGTCCGCCGCAGACATTTTGATACTGTTATGATAGACTCTAATAGTTTCTCCCAAGCCTCAATTACTTCATAAAACTCGAGTTCTTCCCGCACCAGATTGTAATAATGCCGAAGAAGTTCAATTTATTTTGGTATTTTTTCTCAATTTCTTTATCAGACTAGTTTACTTTCGAGAAGAGGGCAGGTGGGAAGCGGGGGGGGGGAGAGAATGGCAAATTTAATCGAATTATAGTTTAGCTGGAATACTGCCAGGTAAAATTGTATTTTTCATGGCTCTCATCAATTTCTTTCATTTTTGGAAATACAAAAGTACGCTAATATAAGGGCAGACTACTATATTTTCTGTTCACAAGTTTCCCAACATTAAAAAAAAAAGAGTAATATAATCAAGAACCCCTGGATTTCTTTGTTAGAAACCTCTTTGCTTCGAAATTGGCCTATTACAGAACAAAATTAAAAGTTTCGTTTAAAACATTTGAATGTATAATTTGTAATACTATCAACAAAGATATGGGAATAACCTCCTTAACTGTTTGTTGTTTGTCGTTCTGTCTGTCTGTACTCTATAAGATAAATTTGTTTTTTATGTGTGTTTATAAATTCAATCATCAAGTCATCCCTCAATTATTACATTATGATTTACAGACTGTCTGATATATTTCAGTTAATATTAGTGCAGTTGCATTAGTTTTTACGTGTCAGTTTCGAAATGCCAAATTAGGTCCATTGATTGAAAAAGTAATAACCATTCAGACAGAGGATTCTTGACCTTGCTAAAGTATACTTAGGTCACGTGATTGTCAGTAATGATATCCCTGGTCGGCTAATGTTTTATCGTGTAAGTTCAGTCCTCGTGCTCGTCAATAAGATGAATAAGAAAAGTTACGGAAACGTTACGTGACCAACTGATAAGTACAGCTTTTGGTATTTAAATACGTACTAAGAGTCACCTCTTTTTGTTGTTGTTGTTGTTTTAAGTTAGATTACTCCAGATAAATATATACCTACTTCTAACGCTATAAAAAATATCGCTATAACATGTCTAATCGAGGCTACTAGAGGGAAAGTTCAAAGTGACTTTCTCAAACATAGTAAATTGGTGATTGATAGAAAAATTGTTAGTAAGTTAGTCCGCCTTCTAATTTAGCTTGCTTTTTGTTGGTTTAGCCTTGAGAAGTTTAAAGTAAAGGCTTGCCTAAGACAAACGAGGTTTTATCTGCACATAAAAAAGTTTAATGCTATTAGTATAAGCAACATCCAGGAAAAGCTCGCATTTAAACATAGGTTTCAGATATCTTAATCGTATATTTTTTTATTTCTAAAACTGCCTTAGTATTTTGTACGTATTCTACCGCGATTCAATGAAACTGTGTAAGCGTAGGAAAATGTTAAGTTTTGTGTATCTTGAAAGTTACCAATGTGCACATGAAGATATCATATAAGAGCTTATTACTTAGTTCAACATCTGCCAAGTTATGAAAAATATCTTACTCATTATTACTCAAACGTTGTAAAAGCAAGAGAAAGACTGTAAGCTTAACAATATTGAAATATATATTTTCGAGCTTTATAAAAAATACGTTGAAAAATCTATATAGCTCTTTTCTATAAGATAATAACTTCCGGAATATCTTTATTTTCCCGTTTCTTTATTCTATATTACTAGCTGGATAGCCGCGAAATATTTGTTCTTGTTTTGGCGCAAATTAAATCACACAATAAGCCACAAATTATTGTTCAGCTTTGTGCTAAAATAAAATAAAACTAACCATCGCTGTACATTCGTTATCTTTCAGTTTAAGCACTTAAAATATTAGTAACGTATAACATATTTTGCAAGTTATAATCCACGGTAAGTTTTTGTTATGAACTGGTTGCGCTACCACATCGGTTAGTAATAAAAAAAGTTATGGATAACTGAATATCAAGCAAAGGAAATGTAAATCCACGGTAAGTTTTTGTTCTGATCTGGTTGCGCTACAACATCGGTTAGTAATAATAAAGTTATGGATAACTGAATATCAAGCAAAGGAAATGTAAATCCACGGTAAGTTTTTGTTCTGATCTGGTTGCGCTACAACATCGGTTAGTAATAATAAAGTTATGGATAACTGAATATCAAGCAAAGGAAATGTAAATCCACG
>NW_013667046.1:207247-209048 GCF_000517525.1 Limulus polyphemus
CAAGTAAAGGAAATGCGAATCTGAACTGGTTGCGCTACAACATCGGTTAGTAATAATAAAGTTATGGATAACTGAATATCAAGCAAAGGAAATGCGAAAGTTTAGGTTAGGCAAGTAGCTTTCGATTTAGGTGAAGAATTTAGAAATTGCAGAAAGGTTTTTCTAGCCGACAACTAAAACGTGTAACATTGTCTTGTGGCTACTGTCCGAGAACACTTTTGTTGTTAAAAGGTTAAAGTTCACGTACTGGCTGTTCCACTTTCAATTACTAAATACTGTATCAATCTGTGTGTTCGTCTGTCTACAAATAGCAGTAGGATCCTGAGTTTGTGATGCTTTACTTGATGTTTAACTCACTTTACACCATGTTTTACGCTTATACATGCTCCAGAAATCTTTGGGGATTCCTTTTCCAAGCCATTGCCGTTAGGTTTCCAGGAAAATGAAAATGATCCTTTGACAATTATATTAACTATGTTTATGTAATACTTTAAATGGTTTAAATACAATATTCGAAATATATAAAGAAAAAGCATGCTACATTTTTCAATCTTTGAGTGAACTAGGTAAAAAATAAAATGGGAAAAAAAGACAGGAAATATCGTGCCCAATGTCTCTTCGAATGAATTGTGTAAAACCTTGGAAAAATAAAGAAAAAAAACATATACATTGTTTCAGTCTTTGAGCGAATTAGGTGAAAGGCTGAAAACGTGTGTAACGCCCTGGTCTTTAAATAAATTGTATAAAAATTGAAGAACCATGCAAAACAGTTATCGCGATATAGACGACATCAAGTTTTCTTTACTCAACGAACTAACATTTATCAGCATTACGCCCTAGGTATCACGTGAAAATCCGACCTGAAAAAAAGGGGTTATTTGGTCGACACGTTTATAACGTTCCATGTTTAAAAGATACTTTAACCTATTTTATTTCCCGATTTTGATATCGTTGTTGTGTTTCTAGATTATTTATGTAGTTACGTTATTCTGAATACTGTTTGTGAAATTGCTAAATGTAGATTCGAATGATCTTTCAGCTGTCTTGTATTTCAAAATATCAAGATCATCTTGAATGTTATTGCTAACAGTTTTAACAGTTTTAACCTCTCAAAACTTTCGCAGTTATTTATAAACTCGTACTACACTTATAACACAAGCAGACAATTCGACGCACGTGAATTATAATCTCTCGTTTACGCTTTAAAAAGAATAGATATAAGTATAGTTATATGTTGCCTAATAGTACGTTTATTGGATTAATATTACTAATCACCCCACTAGCCCCTATAAATAGCCTAGAGTGAACGTAGTTTTGAGAGCAATATAAGTTTGAACTGTACGAGGTTGTAAAAACACGTTACCCTTTAAGTTATGGGGCGAGACTGTGGAGATTAATTCCGTGGTTCACGTCCCGTTACCGCCCAAAAGTAAGATCACACTCCACACTTTGGGACCGTGGGTGTATTATAAAAGTGAACGTCAAATTTCTACTATTCAGTCTGATAAGAGTAACCCAATACTTAGTGGTGGTTGCTATTGAATATAGCTATTTTTCCGCTAGCCTATCACTTTAAAATTAGAGAAGGTTAGAGCAGATAGCCTTCGTGCAGCTTTGCGCGAAATCCAACGAACAAACAAGAGAAAACTTATATACGATGTGAGAAAACAACAAAAACCAGTTATTCAAAAACATTGAATTTCTGAAGAAAAAATTAGATATTATACTTCTGATCATTAAAAGATATATTCAAATAAAGTTTGATAAAAACCAATAAAACGTTCGTATAAAACCTGATCAT
>NW_013667046.1:209412-212824 GCF_000517525.1 Limulus polyphemus
GATATATTCAAATAAAGTTTGATAAAAACCAATAAAACGTTCGTATAAAACCTGATCATCACTTGTGAAAGGCTATCACAAAATCCTAAGAGGTGAGGTTAATAAAGTGTGATGCTGAATGAAATTGAAGTTCAAAACCCTGACAGAAATGTTTTAGAAGGCTCTGCATGGCCAGGTGGTTAGGGTGCTCGACTCGCAATCTGAGGGTCGCGGGTTCGAATCCCCGTCCCATCAAACATGCTTGCCATTTCACCCGTGGGAGCATTATAATGTGACGGTCGAATCTCACTCTTCGTTGGTAAAAGAGTAGCCCAAGATTTGGCGGTGGGTGGTGATGACTAACTGCCTTTTCCTCTAGTCTTTCACTGCTAAATTAGGGACGGCTAACGCAGATAGCCCTCGTGTAGCTTTGCGCGAAATTCATAACAAACAAACAAACAATGTTTTAGAAACCGTTCTTTAATCAACATTTTAAAGAATTTCTAAGAACGTATGAGTAAAAGCAAAGATTAATGTGTAATAATATGCCAACAATACTATATCTGCCATAGCTAGTTTAACATATGTACAACAAATCCTTCACACTATAGAGATTACAGACATATCATAACACTATATGGATCTCTTCTTGTTGTCAAACGTCCACTTAAGCCTATTCAATTGATTTAGAATTTCAGATGACAAGTCAAACTACCTTTCCCTATTTCTGTCGCACTGGTATTCTGTGTATAATTCACTTGCAATTGTAGCGCGAGTTACTGCAGTCGTATATTGCTCTTTCTTGGTCTTCTTTCTTCAAAATATCCTCTGCTCCTTTTGTCAAAGTGTACTCGAGCTGATCCAATTACTTTAGAACCACACTTTGACGGAATGAATTATTCTTTTATCTCCTTTTCTACTGTTATTCTTACTCTAACATAATAAATGTTAGATCTGTGTTAACCGTTAGGCCTATCACTTCTACGGCAGTTAACCTAACGCCGAACATTTTCTTGGCCGTGACTTTTGCTATTGTCTGTCTGCTGTTTCCGCTCGTCTCACACTATTTATATGTTTATCACTTAATCGTCTGCTCGCCTTCTAGAAATCTCTGTATTCTCGACTTCAATGTATTGCACGCGACATTCGATAGTCTCAACATCAATCAATTATAAACACAACTTTCAATAATCATCTGCTTTTAATTCTCTTACTATAAAAAAAATTCAACAGTCATGAAATATTAACTCACAAAATATATTAATCAATAATATCTACACCAAACAGTCTTTTATATCATAACACTATGTGAAGTAGATTAAGTATATGAAGGGTAATTATTATCAATTTTATTCAAGTCACTTACAACTCAGACTTAAAGTAAGGATTAATAACAAGATATTATGTATTTGTTTTTAACAATAATTATATATATTACTAATCATTTTTACTTGAAGAAACTTTACTGTCATTCAAAAAAACTGGTGAACTATCTTATCTTCATTAATAATACTTGTTAAAATGTTTAGTATACCTCGCTTTATTATGATACTTTTATTATTCGAATTATTTTGCATTGTTAGTTTAATATATTGATTTAGGACTAACCTAAGCTAACCGAACAGACTGAGATATTATTAGGTTTAGGACCGAAAATACCGTTATCGGAGAGGGTATCCAGCTAATAAAACAATACATAATAATCTTTATAAGCAAGTTTTGTTTGTTTGTTTGCTATGAAGCGCAAAGCAACACAATAGATTAACTGTGCTCTACCAATTGCAGGTATCGAAACGCGATATTTAGCAGTATAATCCCACTGACTTATTGCTGGGACACCGAGGGACTCCATAGGTAAGAACGTAAGTGGGGTAAGAATGTGAAAAAAGTATAATTAAGTATCTATGTTTATTACCGGATTTATGTTTATTTTTCATCTAAGTAAGTACCTTCTTGTGATCAGAAGTTGATAGTGATAGCTCTATGGAAAGTGCATTGCAACTGGTAATATTGATTGTGAGGTGCTTGGCATTGCAATTAAGTATTAACAATTAAAATCCAGAAATTCACATTTTCAGATACTATAATATACGTTAAATATATGTTAAATGTGTGAAAAATATACTGATCACTGCAATGTTGTTCAGTTACTTTAAATATATTTGTGAAAGAATAGTATAACAAATTATAACACGTTAAGTTTTAAAGTCTTGCTGAGAACTTGAACTTACAAATATTTTCTTGTTGTAGCAAATGAAAGCATAATGATCGTCATCTGATTAATGCTTGTTATCATTCAGTTATTGATTTTATATGTTAATGATTCACAAAATAGCAATCAATAAAGAGAAAACTTGCTAAATTATTTTATGTGAATATTTCTTCTTACAGTGTTTTAGATTAACTTATAAGCAATGTTTAACCCCAACCGAACAAGAATTTAGATTTCCAGTTAAAGGTTTGTTTGTAATTAAGCACAAAGCTACACAGTGGGCTATCTGTGCTCTGCCCATCACGGGTATCGAAACCCGGATTCTAGCGTTGTAAGTCCGCAGACATACCGCTGTGCCACTGAGGGAAGGGGGGGGGGGGCTCCAGTTAAAGGAAATTGACGAAATGTTCTTATGTTATTTATCGATTTAACTGATATTTTAATACGCACCCTAGTACGAAAAATGTTAATTTTAAGTCACTTTTTTTAGGAAAATCTCTAAAGTCTACATAGTTACACAGTCGATAATTTTAGGTCAGACTACAATCAGGTTTGTTCTTGCTTTGTCTAATTTGCATAACCATAATTTAGTGTTATATTATCTTGGAATGTTTATTGACAAGAAAGACTCGAAACACTGAAAAAGTAGTATAGCTAAATCCCCACCACCACCACCACCACCCCTTATGTTGTCCTCTTACACACCTAAATCCTGGCAGATTTAAGCTGCAACCCAGAAAGGTCGCACGTCCTTGGTTATTGTGGTGGTCATAGAAATGTAGAAATTATTGGCTTTCGTGATGCACTTAACGAGAAGAAAGAATTATTTAACAGCCCGTAAAATCTAACATGACGTTGATTACTTGAGAACATGTGCTTCAGACATCGATTTGACAAGATTGGAGGCCGTGAAAAGAATAATTGAGTTTCGAACTTTTATCCATGGTGGGAATTTTCATTTATTCTATCGCATATGTACAGTTTCAGATGTGTTTAGTTAAACTAGTGTACAGCCTTAATTAACCATTTAGAAAAAAATGATTCAATGTTTGTGTATATACAATGAGTTTCGAACTTTTATCCATGGTGGAAATTTTCATTTATTCTATCGCATATGTACAGTTTCAGATGTGTTTAGTTAAACTAGTGCACGGCCTTAATTAACCATTTAGAAAAAATGATTCAATGTTTGTGTATATACAATGAGTTTCAAACTTTTAT
>NW_013667046.1:213512-216921 GCF_000517525.1 Limulus polyphemus
TTAATTAACCATTTAGAAAAAAATGATTCAATGTTTGTGTATATACAATGAGTTTCAAACTTTTATCCATGGTGGAAATTTTCATTTATTCTATCGCATATGTACAGTTACAGATGTGTTTAGTTAAACTAGTGCACGGCCTTAATTAACCATTTAGAAAAAAATGATTCAATGTTTGTGTATATACAAGTCCGTGTTCTCAATTTTCCAGCCCTAAGAAATACGGCTGTTAAATATTATCGATGCACTTAAATATGCATTATTTAAATGTAGTTCTCTAATAACACCCAATACGATTTACTCAATTCAACTAAAAATGACATAAATTGTCTAGAATGCTATGAGGAGAATGCTGCTACTTTACAAAGGGGTGTATGTTGTTTTTTTTATATAGCAAAGCCACATCAGGCTATCTACTGTGTCCACCGATTCTAGCGTTGTAAATCCGTAGACTTACCGCTGTCCCACCGGGGGACTTTACAAAGGGATTTAGATTATTTGATGAATTGGGAGAATAAATGGCAGGAGATATTGTAAAAAAGTTAAAACGCGCCTCTATAATAAAACATTTCTTTTATTGGCTACGTTTCCGGCATATGCCCGTCGTCAGGCTTAGCTAATAAAAGAATGTATATATATTATAGATGTGTTTATAGGGTTGACTGTATCAGATGATGAAATAGCGGCGCTGTGTTTATAGGGTTGACTGTATCAGATGATGAAATAGCGGCGCTGTGTTTATAGGGTTGACTGTATCAGATGATGAAATAGCGGCGCTGTGTTTATAGGGTTGACTGTATCAGATGATGAAATAGCGGCGCTGTGTTTATAGGGTTGACTGTATCAGATGATGAAATAGGGGAGCTGTGTTTATAGGGTTGACTGTATCAGATGATGAAATAGGGGCGCTGTGTTTATAGGGTTGACTGTATCAGATGATAAAATAGGGGCGCTGTGTTTATAGGGTTGACTGTATCAGATGATGAAATATGGGCGCTGTGTTTATAGGGTTGACTGTATAGGGTGGGTGGAACGTGTAAAATGCGTTGAAACAAACGCGCATTCTTCGTACAACTACTGGTATATTGATTTTTAGAATTACACGCAAGTGTAAGTAACTGTCCAGTCCTTTTTTAATTAAATGTTTCATACTTAAATTTGTTGGTATAGTGTATATTGCGCATACATGCATGGAAACAAACCTGTAAAACACGTATAGCGTTAAGAGAACGCTGGTAAAAGTCGCTAATAGCATCTAATTGTTGAGTTACTTCAAATATTTTGTTTAGAGTACCTAAATGTCTATCGCTTCATATAATAGTATAACACTGAAAATGGTTCCATGCTACATTACTTGGCAGCAAAGCAACAGACACTAAAGGCAAGGTACATATTATGGCATTCTACTTGACTCCTACAACGCATACTAACAAAAGTAACAAGAAACGAAGAGCAGGAATTAATGTTATATCCAAAACGTTCTTGAAACGCACTGAATTTAACTTGCATACAAAATTGTTTTGTTTTAATAACTTATTTGAACATTTATATTAGTACCTCATATTCGAATTTACTTTTCTGTTTACCAATTATAACCTTTACAATTTATTTTTTGCTTTATTTTGATATACTCGTTTATATGTTATTTCCTGAATCAACCATCTTGTTGGTGTGAACGTGTTTTGTAGTCACTATCAGAGAAAACTATACACTGGATAGGTGAAGTGAAGAAAAAGTGTCACTGGTCACTATTCTGTTCTTCACATTATATAGCCGCACAATAACAGATATAATAAATAAACTTAGTATTCCAAGAAATGTTTAACTTCAAAGGAGGTCCAGTTCAGTCCAGACTTTGATCAACGTGTGTTATTGGGTTATACTAGTTTCGGAAAATCCCACTCCTGAGGCTAGGTCTGTATATCAGTCTGAGGCTAGATCTGTATATAAGTCTGAGGCTAGGTCTGTATATTAGTCTGAGGCTAGGTCTGTATATTAGTCTGACGCTAGGTCTGTATATTAGTCTGAGGCTTGGTCTGTATATCAGTCTGAGGCTAGATCTGTATGTTTAGTCTGAGGCTAGGTCTGTATATCAGTCTGAGGCTAGGTCTGTATATTAGTCTGAGGCTAGGTCTGTATATTAGTCTGACGCTAGGTCTGTATATCAGTCTGAGGCTAGGTCTGTATATTAGTCTGACGCTAGGTCTGTATATTAGTCTGAGGCTAGGTCTGTATATCAGTCTGAGGCTAGATCTGTATATCAGTCTAAGGCTAGGTCTGTATATCAGTCTGAGGCTAGGTCTGTATATTAGTCTAAGCTGAATTTGAGGGTGGAAGTTTTTCATTAGAGAAAAGATTTGTTTTTAATTTCTAAAGATTGTGAACCCATAAAAGGAAGAGAGACAATGAGAGGAAATATGGGAAGAGTGTGATCGTTGTTTGTTTCATATAGATAAGTCTGGTTTGGACAAGAACCTATATAATGTTTTGTCATCCGAATCACAAAGAGTAGTAAATATGTATTATCATTTATAGGCCTGTTTTAATTGCCTTGGTCTTCGTCCATTTGTTTACGGAGCCATGAATGTCTTATTAGGCCTGTTTTAACTGCCTTGGTCTTCGTCCACTTGTTTATGGATCCATACATGCCTTATTAGGCCTGTTTTGATTGCCTTGGTATTCGTCCATTTGTTTACGGAGCCATGCATGCTTTATTAGGCCTGTTTTAATTGCCTTGGTCTTCGTCCATTTGTTTATGGAGCCATGCATGCCTTATTAGGCCTGTTTTGATTGCCTTGGTCTTCGTCCATTTGTTTACGGATCCATACATGCCTTATTAGGCCTGTTTTGATTGCCTTGGTCTTCGTCCATTTGTTTATGGAGCCATGCATGCCTTATCATACTTGGATAATATGAACAACGCTACACTGCCTGAATTGATGGAATTCTACAGATTACATGAGAATGGACTATATGAAATTATGTGTCATGTTCAGCAGTTGTTTGACACAAATAATATCTATAATCAACCAGGGTTCGGACTGAAGGCCATCTGAACCACTTAGGGACATTGTAGAATGGACAGACACCAAATCTCATTACAATTAGAACTTTTTTGAAAGAGGAGTGGAAGTTTATTCTACCATATCTGTACCGACGGTTAGTGGCTAATGTTAGTCTAAATTGTGATTAAGAAGAAAGGTGAGATCACTCCCTGGTAAAATGGAACCCTAGCGACAAAATACGCAATACCTCCCCTCTTAAAGTTTGTTACCCCATTAGTTTTAGTAATGTAGTGTGCTGTAGTTTTTAACTGGACGCTGTGTTCTCGTTTTTTGTGTGTGTTTTATTTTGTATTGCATATTTAGGAGTTGAAGCTATTTCCTCTCTTAAGTATTTATCTTTTTTA
>NW_013667046.1:217628-221900 GCF_000517525.1 Limulus polyphemus
TATATATATATATATATATATATATATATATATATATATATATATTTCTATATATCTATTTGTAATTCTATGTAGGTTTGTTTTGCTTGAGTTGTATTTTTAATATACTTACTGCAATGGATATTAAACTTGCAGTGATCTGCATAGCAGAGAAAAGCAGAAAGCCTTATCACTACGTACATTTAATGATTACATATTTATCTTCTGTACATTACAAACAAATTATTTTTTTAGTTGATAACGCCCACTAGTATATCGCATAACTGGAAATGATGAGTAAGAAACAGTTCGTCTGTTCATAATAAAAACGACCAACATTCAGAATCGTGAGTTTTCCGTTACTCTGGTAAATGATAAATGGTGAAAACAACGTAATTCGTCTTGTAAAAGAAATGGACGCAAGATATGGTTATTTTACTTTTACTGCAAAACGGATATGCAAACATATTGAAATACAACTATCCCCTTTAAACATATTGAAATACAACTATCCCCTTTAAACATATTGAAATACAACTATCCCCTTTATATTCTATGTTTATTCAGCCACAAATTAATTTTATTCTATGGCAACCAAGTTAGAGCACACTGATCTTAATGTTGACGTCCTTTTTGATTAATCGAATAACATATATTTTTCCAGCTGAATAATTGTAATAAAATACGACTTGTGTAAATAATCTTGGCAAATACGGAATCTTTATTTTTATTTTTTTACACGTGCTTATGATTAGTTTTCTCTGAACTTTAGCTAGACATAGATGAGTGTGTGCTTTGCTTGAAACGACAATAAAATTAGTTGATACTTGATATGTAGAATATCAAGAAGAAGAAAAATTTGCCAAACCATTAATAAAATCTTTCTTGTTAAGTCGCCAACGCATATAAGTTTATGATCTGATATTTCTATATTAATGAGTTCGCATATAAGTTTATGATCTGATATTTCTATATTAATGAATTCGCAATAAAAATTCAATAATACTTCCGATTCGTATAGTATGGTCATATAGTGATATAATGAAAAAAAAAAGACTACCCTCTTGGGATTGTAAGTTTCTTGATCTTACAACTTTTAACAATCTTCCATATAAGCTTTCATCTAGTGATAAAAATCCTCTGACTGTTTTAATCCACTGCGGGGAAACGAACCCCGGATTTTAACGTTGTAAGTCGTAAATTTATCGATGAGAAAAAAAAAAGGTTGAGATATATAAGTTAGCGTTTTGCTGAAACAAGAAAAACTAATTTTATGAAAAACGGTTTTAAAAAACAAGAGAGTTGTTGAGTGATCTGTGTCAGAGGTAATTAATTAGTTAGTGAGATACTTTATCGTTTAGACTGTGTTGATGTAGAAAGTTTTGAACGTTAAAAGAACAAATGTTATATATAAACGTAATGGAAGCCGTGGTCTAGTGATCATGTTTAGTAGCCTTATATTTGGTTTACATCAAACTTCCTATAGCATTGTAATGCCGCCAGGATAGACTAACGTTTAGAGGCATGTCAAAGTAGAATACTCATATAGTGAGGTCATTAAGTGACACAGAGCCGAAGAACCGAGCATTTCGAAGGAGTGTGCGTTCAGTTTTCTTCGTGAAAGATGGGAAAACCTCACATTGAAGCATTTAGTACATTAATAGCCTCCGAAATCACAGCCAAACAATCTGGGCATGGTCAGGTGGTTAGGGCACTCGACTCGCAATATGAGGGTCGCGGGTTCGAATCCCCGTCACACCAAATATGCTCGCCCTTTCAGCCGTGGGGGCATTATAATGTGACGGTCAATCCCACTATTCGTTGGTAAAAAAGTAGCCCAAGAGTTGTCGGTGGATGGTGATGACTAGCTGCTTTCCCTCTAGTCTTACACTGCTAAATTAGGGACGGCTGGCGCAGATAGCTCTCGTGTAGCTTTGCGCGAAATTCAAAACAAACCAAACAATCTGAAGTAATATCCTTTCCGTGAAGTGATAGTTATGGTTGTGACGAAGATGGCCATATCTTCTTGGTACCGTTAACAAGATAATTAACACAGATTGGAGTGTCACGAAAGATCACAAGCTTCCAGATACACCTAGAAATCAATGGCTGTTTTCATGAATAAAAAATAAAAATGGACGCAATCCCAATCGACCGTAAGCATATCTGTTAAATCCCTATTCAGCTCCAACGGAGTGTTGAATCTTTGTTCTGCTTAAATATAATATTAGAAACCAGCGTTCACGTACAATGGACCTGTGGAAAGCTTGTCTGAATATGTAATCTTAGACTGCCCTCGCTGTCCTTCGCAAAAACTTGTTATAATAGAAACTGCATTGTCTGGCAGTATCAAGTAATCGTGGCCATCAGACTGTGCAAGATCAACGGTAGAAAAACTAGTTCCAAAGGCAGCATAATAGCTGGAATGCCGTTCTTATAAAGTGTAATTAATTAGCTCTTAGTACGCAGATTTAACTTGCTTAGCTTCATAAAGTATTTAATTTAAGTAGCTAAATTTAGAATGAGAGTAGTCCTAACAAAATCATGGTTATTCTGGAGCTTATTGCATGATTATAGCAAATACCTGTAGGAAATGGAACTTAAGTTGTAGGAATATTAAAAGTTTAAGTGAATGTTGTTACGTATTAAAATTTATCCCGGACAAGCCTCCAATTTACTGCGCAACGTATTACAATTTGTAATAGCCTGAAACTGAGTTAAATGATAATTTAGATTTAGAAATTAGATAAATGTCGAATGTATGACACTTGCAACAATATTGATACACGCAGTTGTTTTGATACAAATATATTTTAAAATACAAACAATAACAAAACTTACAATAACGATTATTACAAATATGTACAAACGTTTTACAAACTTACAAACAATATTTAGTCCTCTATCTGGTCTGGAATTTGCTTGACGGATTCACATGGGACATTGGTGTTTTTACGAAAACATTATATAACTTCATCGGTGGATAATTCGGCGTGTGGCCGGCGAAGAATAGAACTAGCTAGCTCCCTGTTAAGTGAATTGTATCTACATCAACTCAAAAGTAATTCGCTCATCGTGAACCCTCGATAAGATATATTACAAACCATTTAGCTTCAGCCATAGTTAGTGGGCTATAAACATCGGAAGCTATAAGTGTGATTTTTATAATGTTTATTAATCGAGAACTTCAGATATTTTCAACGTGACGCGCCAATAGACAGTATATATTATTGGTTTGTTATATTTATAGGCGTGAAGAGAGTTTCTCGAAATTTCAGCTTACGAAACAATACATACGGTTCACCAATGTTTACGGTCACACATATATTGTTGACTCGAGAATTTTCTACAATTTTAATAGAGTAGGCGGGAATTTCGCAATATAGATTTAACAGTATAAGTTATGTGCATGTCTAAATGTAAATTTAACTTAAACAAACATCGATATTAAAATAGATATGTGATAGTAAATCCGTCATACTATCTACTGTGTAAAACTGATAAAATTACGCGTTTTGACCTATACACTATCTTTACTGTTAAATCGTTAAAAATACAGTTTAAATGCTAGTTATATACACTATTTACTGTGAAAACTGTTAAAAATATACCCTTAAACTTTAGGTGTATACACTATTTACACTGTAAAATTGTTAAAAATACTCGTTTAAACTTTAAATGTATACACTATCTACACTGTAAAATTGTTAAAAATACTCGTTTAAACTTTAAATGTATACACTACTACACTGTAAAATTGTTAAAAATACTCGTTTGAACTTTAAATGTATACACTACTACTTATATAATGACTTTAAAGTGTTAAAGATGCATTTGTAAATCACTATTAGCACTTTATAAAAATGTTAAATACACGGTTAAGTATTAGAATTGTAATCTCATTCTTATTTCAAATGAATTATTTAAATACTATTGCAATGTAAAATGTAAATACAGTCATTGGTATGTACGGATGTATTACGAAACGTATTTGTGTGATTCGTAATAAATACTACCCAGAACAAATGATTAACAAATATCACAGTATTATTTGATATTTCATTATCAGGAGAATGTGTAAAAAGTCCAGTTTACTTCTCTTTTTTGTTATATAATATTAACAATAAGTTTGTTTTGGAAAGAAACACTTTCAGTAATCGCTATTTAGCAATATCTTATGGTAAGTTTATCTACGTAACAAGGCTTAGATGCTACTAGATTTTTGAAATTGTCAGATTATTATTATTATTTAGTTCTTAGATTTGGTGCAAGAATTTCCAATTAAGTTACCAT
>NW_013667046.1:222860-226391 GCF_000517525.1 Limulus polyphemus
TGAAGAGAGTGAAGGGGTGAAGAGAGTTTCTCGAAATTTCAGCTTACGCAACAAAACAGACGGTACACCAATGTTTACGTACACACATATATTGTTGATTGTTACACTCGAGAATTTTCTACAATTTTCATGAATATTTCGCAATACAAATTTAACAGTATAAGTTATGTACATTTCTACATATAAATTTAACTTAAACAAACATCGATATTAAAATAGATATGTGATAGTAAATCCGTCACAATGTAGAATATACGAACTGTTTGGATTTCTGCCTTTGATATTTATAGGAAAACTACTAAAGTTGTCTGTCACCATCCTTAATTATAAATTACTGACCAGAGGAAAGGCAGCCAGACAGCACCACCCTACCGCCCACTATCCACACAAAAATATTGACTGTTACTCTTATGATGCACCCAGTTAAAATGCGAGAAATGTTTTGTGCGCGTGCATTCGAACTCGGCTCACCAGCTCCGAAATCTGGATCTATACCATAAGATACCCCCCTCCACCACCCCTCAGTGGCACATCGATATTTCTACGAACTTACAACGAAAGAAACTGGGTTTCGATACACGTGGTGGGCAGAGTACAGATACTCCAATGTGTAGCTAATTACAAACACACCCCACGAGATAAATCATTAACTCTATGTTTTCAACAAATCTGTGAATGATATGTCTGTTTTAAATAGAACCCCGTTAATAAATACTACCCACTTGAATTAATCTGGTCTAAGAACCTTAGCCGTCAAGTAACACAGGGTTCCAATAGGGTGTAAGTTCTAGAATCGGTAGTGCTACATATTTATTTTCCCATTTGTTTATTTATATTTGTTTAGGAAACACCCAGATTTGCATACTTCATAATTTCACACCAGAAATTTGAAATTTTACAATTGTTATTATTTCTTCAAACTCGGTACTCTTTGGTCGGAAAATATTATATTGAGTGTAATAATATTTTAAAATTATTTTTGAAAAAAAATTAAACAACTTGGAAGCATATTTTTTGCGGGAAACGTTTCGGCTTAACACCTACTTTCATTAGGTTGAAGCAACGTTTCGACATACGTTCTTCCGCTTTATCTGTAGAAATAAATATACGTTTCTGTGTGACTTAAGCAAGATACGCTAGGTCACTCATTAAAGGTTTTCTAAAAAAGAAAATCAAGACATTACGAGATATTACTCAAAATGCCATACTTCATTAATGTCTTTAAAAGTAATATTTTTATCCTGAAGTTATGAAATAAAAAAATGATAACTGGAATACCTGAAATATGTGAACAGTTCCAGAATACGATCTCAGATGATGTTTGATATTTCGACCGCCATTAAAGATGCAAACCTTGACCCTGTTTTTTACAATAACGTCTCCTTCTTATCCTGCCCATCTCCTAGGTAACTGAAAAGAATCTCTTCATAAGAAGAGATAAAACAATATATCTTCTACCACTAAAATCGACCTAATAAAACACCTAACCCCCACCCCACCCCCAAAAAATGCTGAATACAAAATCTTCCCTACTGCGTTACACTTAAAGAAAAATAAATAAAACTCGCTAAAGAAGCGGCTGAGAGTAAAATAAATTAAATTGATATATGGTAAGCATGATGGAAGGAAATTCGTACAGATTATTGCTGTTTATACAGGTGCTTGGAGTATTAGAATAGCACTCTTGTCAAAGTGCATTTTATGAACTTTTGGTCCTCCTTGTGAGGCGGTAAACACACAGTTTGTAAATACACATGTACGTGTGTATTTCCTTTTTGTTTGTTTTCTTTCTTAGTGGGTGGAATATTGTAAGATGATTCAGTTATTGAATTTGTGAGACGATGCACTTATTTTAGAAGCATTTCAAAGGGCGTCGTTAACGAAGTCGGCTTTGGGTAAGTGGAGGATGTAAGGTAGGGAAGGACAAGTAATAAAAATGATGGAGAAATTGCCTGAAAGAAAACAAAATATCAAAAACGCTGTACTTCACGTATCATCCCCTTTTTTTGCCCTCAACTGTATTAACCACAAGGAGTATGATCCGAAATAGGAAACTGTTTTTCGTGTTTAATTCGTATGAGCGAAGCTGAAGGCGTGAACTTAGTTTTGTTGTGAGTAGCACCAGTAGCAATATGTAATTTGAAAGTATGAGATACGTGCGTAAAACATTAAAATGGTATATTTTACGTTCACTATTTTATCATTCAAAAATACACTTCTTATCTGTAATTAAAAGATATATATAATGTTTCTGTCAGTTGTTTGACATTCCAGGAATACGTTAGGTCGCGAAATTTCCAAATATCCGCAGGAATACTGGCTTACAGTCTTGATTTTTTTTGTTTTTGAATTTCGCGCAAAGCTACACGAAGACTATCTGCGCTAGTAATATAAGGAGGCCTCTTCCTCCTTAACTATATGGGTCAAGAGGTCAAGCCAAGTCCTTTACTTAACCAGTGCTTCTTTAACGAGATTAACAGCAACAGTTGTGAGTTTCATTACCATCGGTAAACTTTCTACCAAAGGTTAAGTAAATTCCGGCGATTATCGATGGTATAACAGCAGTGGTTAAAGTAAGGGTGAGTCTTGAGGGCTATAAACCCCCCTAACTAAGAAAATCGTTAAGGAGGCCTCTTCCTCCTTAACTATATGGGTCAAGAGGCCAGTCTGAGGTAAAACAATGTGATATTTTGTGAAGGATCTCCAAAGGACAGTTGTAAGTTTGATGTAGAGATGAATGAATCCTTTTTTATTTAGTGTAAACATATCCATCAGACAGAATAGGGTTCAAAATTCTAGATTCCTTCTACCAATTATGAGTTGTTTGGGTTTTAAACTGCGATTTTAGTAAGTTTATTTATCCGGGCTAAAACAATGTGATAGGAGGATTCGTGAAGAGTCTCCAAAGAGGAACATGCGACTAATGTGTAAAACTGGTCTTCACTGTGAAAGTTTGAAAGTCGTCCAAGGTAGTACGACTCTGGTTGTCGTCAAAGCTAATTGTTACTTTCTCTTCTACAAAATACAGTACATATTTACATATACACATGTTTACGTATATATACATGTTTATAGACAGTGAATTTTTAAAGTATTCTAAGAGGAATGATCCAGATCGAGATTTTCACTGGACCCTCTGTATAACAGTGAAAATGGATAGCACCTTAAGTGATGCAAATTATGAAAATATAAAATAACTCCTTGATAACAAAAGAATGTGTGTAATTACTGCATCTTCGCACCGACTTTTGACTTTTTTAAAACTGAAATTTCATTTGTTTATGAAAGTACCAGGCAATTTGTTGAACTTACAATTATTAACGTGTAGGTTGTTTACCTATCTTATTGAACTCGGTGTTTGTACCGTTTCTTTAGTAGTGGCGACATGTAGGTTGTCTACCTATCTTATTGAACTCGGTGTTTGTACCGTTTCTTTAGTAGTGGCGACATGTGGGTTGTCTACCTATCTTATTGAACTTGGTGTTTATACCGTTTCTTTAGTAGTGGCGACATGTGAATCGTCTGCCCATC
>NW_013667046.1:226937-234055 GCF_000517525.1 Limulus polyphemus
TTGTCTACCTATCTTATTGAACTTGGTGTTTATACCGTTTCTTTAGTAGTGGCGACATGTGAATCGTCTGCCCATCTTATTGAACTCGGTGTTTGTACCGTTTCTTTAGTAGTGGCGACATGTAGGTTGTCTACCTATCTTATCGAACTCAGTGTTTGTACCGTTTCTTTAGTAGTAGCGACATGTAAATCGTCTGCCCATCTTATTCAACTCGGTGTTTGTACCGTTTTTTTAGTAGTGGCGACATATAGATCGTCTACCTATTTTATTGAACTTAGTGTTTGTACCGTTTTTTTAGTAGTGTGCCAATAAATCAATAGGTTTGTTTTTGTTAATCTGTTTTGTTGTTTTTTTTTCAAACAGATAATAACTCATTAAAGATATATGTATTATAACAAGTACATTAGATGCCTAGAGAGTATAATACTACAAAGTTTCATGAGTCAGTTTTCTCCAGTAATGAAATATATATATTAAATTATTTTATTATCAAAGATAATTTTATTATCTAATTTCAAAGAATGCAACAACCGTAATACATGCTAACATTAATCTCAAAGTAAGCAATATAGTGAGCTCTGCCTGTTTCTACCCCCCAGTTTTCTAGATAAAACTCAAACAAGAAACTGAAGGGCGTGCCATATATGAACCTTTTGAGTCGTATATTTAACGGACTTAATGAGATAAAATGTACAAACATACAAAAGTATAAATATGTCAACGAAACAACCACATAAAACTTCTGATAAGATAAACGGAAACATACGCCGTGAACTAGGTCGTTTAAGATTAACTTTAAAATAAGGCAGAAAACGAGGAAGAGCAAATCTTTACCAGAGAAAAGAAATAATGATATTTTAAATCTGAACAACATTTTATACGGCACGTAGGCTAAACGGTCAGGTCAGAAATTGGAGTTTTAGACATAACCATTTCCAAATTTAGATCCGCTGGTTATAGAAAGAGCAACCAATCAGCAGCATCCGCTGACTGCACGGCCAATCACAAATAGCGGAATTAATTGTTACAGCTATAAGCTTACACATCTGAAGGTGAGGAGACTGCTCAATGGCATATCGCTGCTTGAACCTTGGACCTTTCGAGCTGCACGCTGGTACACTTATCACTCGGCAACTGCCGGACAAAATGTAAGAAATATGTCTGTTTTACTAAAATGTAGTTGCGGTAAACATTTAACATTTCAAAGAACAAGCTATATCCAACTATGAAGCATAATAATAGATTTTTAATATTCCTAATTCACGGACAACTAAATGAACATAGAAAAACTGTACAATGAAATCTCAAAACTTGTGATGTTGAACATGGTATTTACTACCATGTGGTTAAAATGCCTGTACTTGATTGTGCAGAGAGAATGTACAAAAATAATGATAATAATAAAACTAGGTAAAGTGATAATCATACACATCTATTAACATATTCAAAGCATTTAATATATATATATATCATGCGATATCATTTTGTATTCAGAACAAACATGTACGATCAGTGTATAATTAAGTGTATAATTACACTTAACAAACACGGACAGTTGTGTAGTTAGGCCTAACATTTACAAATTAACTACGTCAGAAATTACATGCATAAACAGTTTATAATTTCTAGTTAAACATAACACCCACAAAATGACTGAAGTCAGAAACAACACGAGTAACCAGTTTTAAAGTGACACCTCAGATTTACATATATGTTTGTTGGTAAGCGCAACATGCATGAACAATTTTGTAGTCAAATATAACATACACAAAAGGTTTGGAAGTCAGACTGACATGCTTATCCGTTGTTAAGCGCGAAGCTACATAATGGGCTATCTGTGTTGTGCCCATTACGGGTATCGAAACTTGATTTGAGCGTAATAAGCTTTCAGACTTACAGCAACTGATGTGTACGAACGGGGCCCGGTATGGCCAGGTGGTTAGGGCGCTCGACTCGTAATCTGAGGGTCGCGGGTTCGAATCCCCGTCCCACCAAACATGCTCGCCCTTTCAGCCGTGGGGGCGTTATAACGTGGCGGTCAATCCCATTATTCGTTGGTAAAAGAGTAGTCCAACAATTGGCAGCGGGTGGTGATGACTAGCTGCCTTCCCTCTAGTCTTACATTGCTAAATTAGGGACGGCTAGTATAGATCGCCCTCGTTTAGTTTTGCGCAAAATTCAAAACAAACAAACAAGTGTACAAACAGTTTTGAAGTCAGGATTGTAACGGATTTGTTATTATATATTTATTTTAATATCGACGTTTGTTTAGATTAAATTTATATTTAGAAACATACATAGCTTATACTGATAGATATGTATTGCGAAACTCCCGCCTGTTCTCCAAAGTTGTAGAAGATTCTCGAGAATAAGAATCAACAACATATGTGTGTACGCAAACGCTTGTGTTAGCATCAGTATTGTTACCTAAAACTGAAATTTCGAGAATCTCTCCACACGCCTATAAATATAACCAACGCTACGCGCCAAAAAATGAGTATCTATTATTAGTTTGCCATAGTCAGTGTGCTATAAACTTCGAAAGCTATAACTGTGATTGTTATAACGCTTATCAATCGGAAAACTTCAGATATTTGACCAGGAGAATTACAAACTTCGAACATTACAAATCATTTAACTTCAGTGGATTCTCATCGGACTTTAGTACTTTTACGAAACATTATATAAATTCATCGTGGAAAACTCGGCGTGTGTGACTGGCGAATAACGAAGGACAAAGCTTGCTAGCTCCCTGTTAAGTGAATATCGAAGAAGTTCCAGACTAGAAAGAAGACTTTATACTGCTTGTAAGTTTGTAAAATTTTTGTATATGAGTCGTTGTTTCTAATAACAATTTCTAATAACTGTTATTATAATTTGTATTGTTGTTTGTATATTAAAACATATTTGTGTTAAAAAAAGAAAACTGTTTGTATTAATCTTGTTGGCAAATATCATAAATTGGAGATATATCGGCAGAGATTTAAATGCTAAATCCAAAGTACAATTTCACTACTAAATATAAAGCATCATTTAACTCAATTTCAGACCTTTCGAAATTGTAATACGTAACAGGACTAACATGCACGCAGGGCATGGAAGTCAAAACTAACATAAACGGTATTTAAATCCTAACTAACATAACAATTTTATAGACAATGATTGTATGAATTTAAGATGTCGTTACAAAGCTATGTTTCATATAACTGATACACTGTTAATCACTGAATTTGGACTTTTGGTATAGACTTCAGTTCAACGGTAAGTTGTCTTTTTTTCTTCCAAATTCAAAATAGTTAGGTTAACACATACGTCATAGTACAAGCACGAAAAATTGTGCCAGCTTACAAAAAAAGGGCGAAAACTAAAATCAAAATTTGTCAAGTTTCGTTCAGACGTACCAGTCAACACATTACAAAATAGACAAATAAAGTACTGGTTATAGTGATGCACTGTTACGTCAATTTATAAAAAATATAATACTGGTTATTGTGATGCACTGTTGCTTTACTTTTGTAAAAATTAAATACTGGTTATTGTGACGCGCTGTTACTTCAATTTTTAAAATATATAGTACTGGTTATTATGATGCACTGTTCGTTCACTTTTGTAAAAATATAATACTGGTTATTGTGATGCACTGTTGGTTCACTTTTGTAAAAATAAAATACTGGTTATTGTGATGCACTGTTGGTTCACTTTTGTAAAAATAAAGTACTGTTTTTTGTGACGCACTGTTGGTTCACTTTTATAAAAATAAAGTACTGGTTATTGTGACGCACTGTTGGTTCACTTTTATAAAAAATAAAGTACTGGTTATTGTCATGAACTGTTACTTCAATTAAAAAAATATATAATACTGGTTATTGTGATGAACTGTTACTTCAATTAAAAAAATATATAATACTGGTTATTGTGATGCACTGTTGGTTCACTTTTGTAAAAATAAAGTACTGTTTTTTGTGACGCACTGTTGGTTCACTTTTTATAAAAATAAAGTACTGTTTTTTGTGACGCACTGTTGGTTCACTTTTATAAAAATAAAGTACTGGTTATTGTGACGCACTGTTGGTTCACTTTTATGAAAATAAAGTACTGGTTATTGTGACGTACTGTTGGTTCACTTTTTTACAAATAAAATACTGGTTATTGTGACGCACTGTTGGTTCACTTTTGTAAAACTAATTAATTTCTTAAATATTTAATTTGCTACACAAATTAGATTGATTATTCTAACTTGGGATTAAAATAATTATTCACCGGTGGCTTAGGAGTAAGCTTAAAGACTTATAATTCTAAAAGTACAGATTCGATACCCAGTATGGGCGCAGCGCAGTTACTCCATTCTGAAGCTTTGTGCTCGAACACAAATTTAAATAATCTTATAATTATCTATTGTTTATTTTAACCTTCCAAAAGTGGGTAAATTTATTGATTCTAATTTAATTTTGTTTTCATTAACTTGTCCTGAAAAAAAAAATCTTAAGCACTAGCTGGAATTAGAAAAAGAGAAAAGAATAAACCTGTCGAAATGATTTATCTAAAGTCAGAGTTACAGATTTTGATCGGTTTCAGTACAGTGTCTCCACTCACTTGACACGATCGTTCGCGAGTAGCTCGGATTCCATTTAACTACTTCAGCGACGCCAATCGGAAAATGTCTGAAATAAGGGTCTTCTTTGAGTGCTCCGCGCGTGTTAAAATCAGAAACGAAGACATAAACTCGAAGTAGGGGTCTAAGCGCGGTAAAAGAAAAGCGCGTGCACAAGAACGCGGGCAACGGTATGTTGACTCTTCTTGTATTTTGGCCATGGTTTCGACGGAGAATAATCGTTAGGAGTATTAATATTGAACACTTGTCTACACTCTACCACCGATACATATCTCTGTGACAATTCTTTTTGATGACAATTCTTATCATAGATTTTGTTCCCACTCATCATCACGTGTCAGACATCCCTCACACAGGAATGTCAGAACTTAAGCGATTTTCCGCGAGAGAGATTCTTTTCACGTCGGGGAAGGTGAAGCGCAAAACAGGCAAATACATAGGGCGTACCCTCTGGATCCTTCTCTGGACGTTAATCGCGTCAATTTCAGTTACCGTCGTCAGTGCCAGCAATATTCGTAAGTTTCATGGTTATTATTATTAAGTTCTTAATGTTATTTCAGGAATACACAAATGATTTACGTATTTAAAAGTAGTTAAGATGCTCGCTTCTGATACAGTATCATTCAATAATCTTTCAGTTAGAATAAGTTGTAGATTTCTGGCAGTTATCAAAGTTGTGGGCAAAAAATATTAAGGGCTTTATCAATTTTAATGTAAAAAATGTTTGGCTTTTACTTCAAAAACAGTAACGCTCTTTATAGGTATTATGCAGAAATACAAAAAAAAGAGTATCTGTTCCATAAATATAGCTAAGATAGATAGATGGGTGAATTATTTGTTGTTGTTTATTTCAATATCTAAACTCAAATAACTGGACAGGGAAGCTTCTTGTTGTGAATATGTATGTACAGCTGCGTAAAACTAAGTTGTTGTTGTTGTTGTTGTTTAATTGTTTTCGTGGAATTACTTTATATAAGTTATTTTTGTACAGTTATTTCAGTTTTTACTTGTATATATAATTTTTGCATACATTATGAAATATTTGATCTGACAGTCAAATATAGGTAGGTAAAAGAGAAAAAACTATGTGACAAAACTATAAGGACAGACAATGATATACAGGTGAATAGATATATTTCGTGCTAGATACATCAGTGTTTATACGAATCGATAATGAGGTTCAAGTATCCTAAATCTTTAATGGAAATTGCATTGTTTATGGGATCACAACAACACGCAATTTGTGAATAAAATTCGATAGAAAAAATTTTAAGTTTCTATTAATATCGTAACACATCTTCCGTAAAGTTAAGAAGGGGATCGAAAAAAAATCGCAAAAGCAGTGTATCTGTGTTAAAAACAAAAACGCAGTTTTGTACAGTTTCAACATACTTATGAGCACAAAACTAATGATAAATGATATCTGAACAATGTTTCCCAATGGAACCACATAGTTTTTGTAACAATAATGTCCTTACATTTGTTATGAAACAAGACAGTGGGAACAACATATCCCATACTGTATTGCGTTTAATTTCAAGCCGACACTTAATTTGTAAATACGCCACTAGAGTGTCTGTAACAGTTGTAAATTTGTTTCTTTAAAGTTAAGCACAAAGCTACACAATTGGTTATCTGTGCTCTGCCCACCACTGGTATCGAAACCCGGTTTCTAGCGTTGTGATCCCGCAGACATACCGCTGTGCCACTGATGGGCAATTATTACAATCTCCATGAACCAATAAAAAATAAAGAAACAAATTAAAGTCCACTTATAACAATATTTCAAGATGCTATAGCTTCAAAAGGTTTTTACGTTCCAACATGTAACTGCAATATTACCGAATATACTGGATACAACAGATATGGTTGATATATTATTATACACTCTTTTTCACGTTTGTCTCCCAGTGGCACAGCGGTATGTCTGCGGACGTCCAATGCTAGAAACCGGGTTTCGATACCCGTGGTGGGCAGAGCACATATAGCCCATTGTGTAGCTTTGTGCATAACAATACACAATATTCACGTTTATTCAGAAGTTCTAACTTACATTCCCGTACATTTTATACCATAGTATGTTTTATATTATGTTGAAGTATTTGTTGTTAGACTGATGAGAAGGTTTTTTTTGTTTTTTTTTAATGCTGTGAGGTAGGCTACTATACTATTTCCGATGAGTTCGTGAAAGTAGGCCGAATAAACCTGATTCATCTGTATTATTAACGAACATCAAGAATATTTTTCATTCACAACTCGAACTAGACTGTATATGTTTTATTCACAACTCGAACTGGGCTGTATATGTTTTATTCACAACTCGAACTCGACTGTATATGTTTTATTCACAACTCGAACTCGACTGTATATGTTTTATTCACAACTCGAACTGGACTGTATATGTTTTATTCACAACTCAAACTGGACTGTATATGTTTTATTCACAACTCGAACTGGACTGTGTATTGTTTTATTCACTAACTCGAAACCTTTTACGGGGCCTTAG
>NW_013667046.1:235055-248605 GCF_000517525.1 Limulus polyphemus
ACTAGACTGTATATGTTTATTCACTAACTCGAACTGGCTGTATATGTTTATTCACAACTCGAACTGACTGTATATGTTTATTCACAACTCGAACTCGACTGTTATATGTTTATTCACAACTCGAACTGGACTGTTATATGTTTATTCACAACTCGAAACTGGACTGTATATGTTTATTCACAACTCGAACTGGACTGTGTATGTTTATTCACAACTCGAACTTGGCTGTATATGTTTTATTCACAACTCGAACTGGGCTGTATATGTTTTATTCACAACTCGAACTGGGCTGTATATGTTTTATTCACAACTCGAACTGGACTGTATACTGGTCTTGATGATCAATGGTAACTGTAGGAAACAATACTAAGTTGGAATATCTTGAAGATTTAACAAGAAGGAATCCTCAATAGCCGCGGCACTTGAAATTCTTATAGGCAGGGTTAGAGTAAATTAATCTATGAGACCTTGGGCGTGGTCAAATACATCAATCGAAAGGGTTTGACCTCCTGGGTCGAAAACTGTAATTAGATCTAAAATCGGTCAAGAGATGACGAAACTATGAATTAAAAGTTTGTACTTGAAAAAAAAACAAAAAACTCAGAACCGTTTTCTAGCCGCTATGCCGCGGCTAAAAAAGTACGAAAAGCGTGACATGCGTTTTGAAAATACATACATGATTTTAAGAAAATTTGTTAATCAACATCAAGGAAAATCACTTATCTTTCGATTAACTTCTAATTTTTATAATTTAATGAGGAGAGAATGCTTAATTTTGAAGCATATAATCTCGACAATTTTTTTTCATCGTGTGAGTTTGTTTTGAAGCATTACAAGCTGTATATTTTTAATGCCTAACATACTCCTAAGCGACTCAGATAACTCCTATTTTCGAGGACACTATACTTTTTGGAACCTCAGGAATACGAATTACAAACTGTACATTTCTAGGTCTAACATACTCCTAAGCGACTCAGATAACTCATATTTTCGAGAACACTATACTATTTTAGAACTTCAGGAATACGAATTACAAACTGTATATTTATAGGCCTAACATATTCCTAAGCGACTCAGATAACTCCTATTTTCGAGAACACTATACTATTTTAGAACCTCAGGAATACGAATTACAAACTGTATATTTTTAGGCCTAACATATTCCTAAGCAACTCAGATAACTCCTATTTTCGAGAACACTATACTTTTTGGAACCTCAGGAATACGAATTACAAACTGTACATTTCTAGGCCTAACATACTCCTAAGCGACTCAGATAACTCATATTTTCGAGAACACTATACTATTTTAGAACCTCACGAATACGAATTACAAATTGTATATATCTAGGCCTAACATGCTCCTAAGCCACTCAAATAACACCTATTTTCGAGAACATTATACTATTTTAGAACCTCAGGAATACGAAAAAAAAACAATTATTCAAGTGCATGGCAATTTTATGTGTGTGTGTTTGTACAAAAGACTCGAAATTGTAGCGTTATCGTAACTGAAACTAAATTCTCAAAATGTCGCTATTACCTCTTATTTCATTTCAAATGACTTTTACGGCACACTAAAGTGAATCTCAGAACCACGTGATATCGCTAAAGTCTCAATATGAGGGATATTTTTGAATTTAAACATACCTCCCAACCTAAAGCTTCTTTTCATGTAGCAAACTTACAAAAGAATATGCAAAAAAAGAATTCCACGAAGTAAGTAAACTATTTCACAAAGCTATACTGCGGAAGAATAACTTTGTACTGATGGAGTGAACACTTTAAAACGGAGAAACAGGGAACTGTTAATGAAAAATGTAATACAATTATTCATTATTTTAAACTGAACTTTCATTGGGTAAATGTACATATACTCGTGTTGTCTTCTTCAACAGCAAAAAAAAAGTAAGCATATGCCAATTTTTCATTGAAAGATCCACAAAGAAAACAGAATTGTCTACATTTGATGCTTAAAGAACGATAATTGAACGTAAAGAAGAACTATTTTGTGCAATACAGGCTTGAGCATACAAACACATGTGCATACCCACGCATGCGCAAAATGAAGTAAAAAGTAGCTCGTGCTACTTCCGTGTGATGTGATCTTTCGTACATCCTTGACTTATTGCCAGCATTGCCGGCGTTCACCCCGAGTACGGGGGTTTAAAATAAATATCAGTACAACAGTTTTGAAGAGTTAGTGGAAGAAAATGGACTTGCGCTAAAATATATCAGCGAAATCATGCGTATAGTCAAGAAAAAATAATGCAGTAATTACTTTGATTTTTGTTTTCATTGCCAATGTTGGAACTACACAGCAGGTGGTGTGTGAATGTGCTATTGAAGAAAGTTTTTCACAGACAGGTGTCAAATTTTGCACGCATACCGCTATAAACTATTATTGCTGAAACGCTTCGCTTCGAATTTTTAAGGTTTTAAAACCTAAGGTCGGTGAAACCTTGTTGTAAAGCAGTAACAAACATTTTCAAATTTAACCTTTTAAAATCCCACCTTCAGTTAATTGTAGCCTTTGTATTTACAAAGAAGACGCGCTATATATTTAATTCTGCAACCAAATCCTTTTTTTTTTCTCTGAGAAATACAAAAATCTAATCCAAATTCCCAGTTAATAATGATTCGGTATATCA
Source organism: Limulus polyphemus (assembly GCF_000517525.1). Classification (NCBI taxonomy): domain Eukaryota; kingdom Metazoa; phylum Arthropoda; class Merostomata; order Xiphosura; family Limulidae; genus Limulus; species Limulus polyphemus. The sequence continues at coordinate 237,706 of NW_013667046.1, forward strand.
TATTAAGTCGTTATTGTGAATATGATATGTTTTTTTTTCCTAAATCTTGTAACTCTCGACCAATATCGCTAAAAATATATTTAATATATAGAGTTTGGATATAAATAGTTTAGTTAAATGATATTTACATACTAGTCCAAGATCACATGAAATCTAATTACTTTACGAAGTCCTGGTGAGCTTGAGCTTACTTTTATCAAAATCTGTCAAATATATATTGAATTAGAGCCAGTCGAACTAGACAGGAACACAAAAGATTATGAATGCCCTTCATATGTTGATAGCAGATATTAAAAACCGAGTGTAACGCGGATGCTAGACAACTTGAAACGGTCAATTGTTGGAAGAGCATCGTCACCAGGTGACTTCCGAACAGTCTGTTTTACTCGTAGACAGCCTGACTGGAAAAAAAAAAAGAATGTGCTCATCGATTGTAGTTTCCCTATTTATCGTATAGCGAAACTACAGCCAAAGCATTGAGCTTAAAAAAAAGTTGTTAGGATTGAAAATATTACATTGTGATGTAAATTGGTAAAAGGGTGTTCTATAATATGTGGGCCCGGCATGGCCAGGTGGTTAGGGCACTCGACTCGCAATCTGTGGGTCGCGGGTTCGAATCCCCGTCCCCCCAAACATGCTCGCCCTTTCAGCCGTGGGGGGCGTTATAATGTGACGATCAATCCCACCATTCGTTGGTAAAAGAGTAGCCCAAGAGTTGCCGGTGGGTGGCAATGACTAGCTGCCTTCCCTCTAGTCTTACACTGCAAAATTAGGGACGGCTAGCGCAGATGGCCCTCGTGTAGTTTCACAAACAAACAATCTATAATATGTGTGTGTGTGTGTGTGTGTGAGTCGATTATTTGTTTGTTTCAAATTAAGCACAAAGCTACACAATGGGCTATCTGTGCTCTGCCCACCACGGGTATCAAAACCCGGTTTCTGGCGTTGTAAATCCGCAGACATACCGCTGTGCCACTGGGGGCGTGTGAATCGAAAGAAAACAATTGTGATTAATTCAACCAACAGAACGTGGAGTAAGCTCAAAAGTAGTATTATCGGCATACCCGTAGTGACACTAGGGGGGATTGAAATTGGAAATATGGAGCTTCCATTTTTTATACGAAATTCAATCGAAAGGAAAAATATCGATTTCAATCTAAAGGGCACCAATTCGAAGCTTCGGTAACCCATAACATATATAATGGGTCATCTAAAATCTAATTCCGTGCAACATTCCCAGATGACTGTCTTTCTTCTACCAACTTTAATCAACTAATAGTGCCGGTTAGAATACGTTGAAATCATAAGCCAACACGGGTTTCCAATAGTGGATTCCGTACAGATTTGTTGTCAGAGCGATTCGGTTCCTCCCTTATTGTAGTGCTTACAAACACAAAAAAATTCTTCAGGTTGGTAAGCGTGAGAGCGCTGTTTTTTTTTTTTTGATAGAACTTTATTGGATATTTTATACTTTTTTGTGTTCTAATTTTTTAGCTTGGCTGCTTTGACTACGTTTAAGATGATGAAAATATTTTTTTCCTGTATTTCGCTATCACCTTATTTATTTTAATTTTATCTTATATGCATATTTTCCATATTTTCTTCTAAAATTACAAACATATATATTGTAGCAGATTCATGATGTTTACTTGTAATTAAGCACAAAGCTACACGATGGGCTATATGTGCTCTGCCCACCACGGGTATCGAAACCAGGATTCTAGCGTTGTAAGTCCGTAGACATACCGCTGTGCCATTAGAGGGGGGGCTGATGTTTACTTACCATTTTCACATTAATATTTATACTCTTAAAAGGGGGTTTTGTACGAGAATTTTTTTAATATTACTTACACACACAAAATGTTTAATTGAAGCCATTTTGGGTCAGAACCTTCTTCTTTGTTAATAAAAAATGAGAAAAATCCCATTTTCTCTGATAAACGTGTACATTTTATACGTACTGACATTATGCGAGGTAAGACTATTTCTTGATTGTCAATTTCTACGAATAAGTAGTTACAGAACTTATTTTTCTCTTCTTTGACAGAAAAACGTGAATTTTCTCTACATAGACGTTCATCATTCCATCTGTAAGTTAAAGCACTCAATGAAGCGTTGGGAACTTTGAAGTATAGAGTATATTGATGCACTACAAACAAATACTTGGTTACAAATTTTTCGACACAGTGGATATTGTATATACATATATTATGCGTACTTTTATAAGGAGTGCTGTTATAATTGCGCTTGAAAAAACATTATAGCAACTTATACTTTCGTGCTATATGTAAAACCAGTACATTTCAGGACAGTTTAACACAGTCTGTTTTGTTGTTGTTGGTTTTTGAGACATCTATTTTTTGAATCAACAAAGCGAAATTAAAATTATATAAATAGGAATTATGTGAATTTAATATATTAAGCATTTGGTATTACCAACCTGAATGACATTTTATATAACACATGGGCTTCACCCACAGCCACGAGGGTTATGTTTGGCTCTTTAACTACGCGTTTCTAATTGGAAATTCAGAGCATGTTCAACAGACATCACTGGCTTGAACTTTGGACCTACAGGTCCGCAACCCAGTCCGACATGCCAGGCCCCATTGCTTTATATAAAGTTCACAATAAAAGAAATTGTTATTAAAAATGTATACATTATAAAACCAAAAAACTGTGCCAATAAAATCACTCTTCACGATAGGCTTAACTGTACGTGTGACATACGGCAAGCTTTCTCCTTAAAAATAATTTTACTTGCCATCTTTCAACACATTTAGAAAATAGGTAATATCTTTAAAACAACATATGTAGGTACTGTGAAACCACCACAAATTGATCGCTTTGGGAAAGTGTATTTAAAAGCTGTACGACCATAAACATTCAGATCACAAAATTTGTTAAGATCGGGAATTTAGAAGTCGTAAAATGGGAGTATTCTTAGTACTTAATGACACTGGAAAAAGAAAAGAATATGTATTATTTTTTAGCACCAGAACCATACAGAAAATTACCTGTTTCACATTTCGTAATAAGAGGTTATATATATATATATATATATACGTGCCCCAGGCAACAGTACACAGCATAGTCAAGAAGGATATCGTTCTGGAATTTAAGCCAACAGGGTATGAGTTCACCAAGATAAAGCTTCCAATCATACCTCCAGTTCAACCGCACACCTCAAGAAGATGGTGAATGAAACTGGAATTTAAGCTATTCCATACTAAGACATGCCGGTCAATTCGCTGAATTCATACTTATGGATCTCTATGAGATCTGACTGTTGAAACGAGCGCTGGGAAACCGTCGTCCTCTTACACCAGATCTATTATGGAAAGCAAGCAGGAAGGAGTAGTGTGCTTTGGACTTTGACAGTCTAACAATGGACGTTTTCGCAATGAAACAAGTACTGTAACGACGTAGTGATGCTCTTAAATCGTCTTAATACAACGTGTGTATGTGTGTGTTTTTTTAGCCCAAAACCACATCGGACTATCTGCTATGTCCACCGAGGGAAATCGAACCCCTGATTTTAGCTTTGTAAATCCGAAGACTTACTGCTGTCCCACCGGGGGATTTAACATAATGTAGTCAGTCCTCTCTGTATACCAGTTTAAACTTCATTTAAAAAAAAAAACTTCGCCCTATCTTCTTTATTCAACTCTAATTTGACAATAGTCACGCAAAGTTACGTTACAAGTTTGTTTTGAATTTCGCGCAAAGCTACGCGAGGGCTATCTGCGCTAGCCGTTCCTAATTTAGCAGTGTAAGACTAGAGGGAAGGCAGCTAGTCATCACCACCCACCGCCAACTCTTGGGCTACTCTTTTACCAACGAATAGTGGTATTGACCGTCACATTATAACGCCCCCCACGGCTGAAAGGGCGAGCATGTTTGGTGTGACGGGGATTCGAATCCGCGACCCTCAGATTGCGAGTCGAGGGCCCTAACCATATGGCCATGCCGGGCTGTTACGTTATAAACCTTCTAAATACGTTGTGCCATTTTTGGGATAAAAAACGTAAAATATGTACCAGAAGTAGATTTGATGAATAATTTAAGACAGAGATTTGTTTCGGAAAAGTGATTTGAATTACATTAATTTTAAGTAGAGATTATCTAAGACGAAAAAAATCAACTCATTAGTTAATCGAGATTTTTTTTTTTCTTGGTCCTGCTCTCAAGTTAAATCACTTTTGGCGAATGTTGAAGTTAATTCCAAATTTAATGAATAAACTTAACCAGTCTCTAGTAACTGGTTTTAACGGACGTACACAAGTATCACTAAATTGCTTTGTTTTCTTTAGTTTGAAGACTAGATACGTTACAACGAAATCAAAAAAGGTCAGGTAATGAGTTTCAAGTTGTGGAAAGAGGCGGACTTTTACTCAGTGATTTTTTTTGTCGTCATATATACGTCAGATATAAACTTATAAACTTAATATTGTTGCTTCGCGGAGGAATCAAAAGAAGTTCTCGGTGAAATATATTTAATTACACCGTAAATTTGATAACATCTGGAAGTTTCGTTGGAACAAACAGATGACTGGTTGCTCTTCTTTTAATTATTGAAATAAATATTCGCAGAATTAATTGCTTCTGTCTACTGTAGTTTGTATAATGACCCAACAACTTTACGTTGAAAAATCAGAATGAGCTTAAATTTTTAAAGTAATGTTATTATCCTTTGAAATAAATGCTTAAACATTTTCTTATCCAGTGATATAAACTGTCTGAACCGAATTATTGGTTTTCGTATACGACATTGGGTTTACACATAACACGTTTATCATTCGGATGTACGAAAACTTCGTTTAAAGCTTTCTTGTACGACATAAACTAATAAGTTTAGACACGTAATTATTAGCTTTTGTTAATTAACTTACAATAAGATGCACGATCATTATATTTGTTCAGTACTTTAAAAGTTGAAGCTAGTTATGCAGTGCGACGCTGCCTGCCTCTTAAAGTGGTCTATGTCGGTTGTCGTCCTGTTTCCTCACATGTATTTGCTATTAAAAATGTGTAGTATTGAATACGTCAAAGGTGTGTCCACACCACGAGAAGTTGGGAGCGAGAAACAAGGTTATGCAACGGTTGCAACTGAATCTAACTACACATTATAAACTGAAAGACATACGGCATCTATCATTAATCACGTCAATCACTGGTGACATAACTATTCTGTCAGTCATGACATTTCATCAGACTACTGTGAACATGGAAACCAAAAGCTAGACAAACATTAAAGTCACATTTGGACCCCTGCTCAACAGAGCAGATGGTTTAAAAGTAGAAAATAAATTTGGAGAAGTAGGATGCGGATAAACCGCTTTCAGTTCGCAAGATACAGTTCCATATGGATCGCAGGATGAAACGAAACTTTGATCCTAATAAAACGCTACGTTCTAAGTCTTAGCTGTCATTCGCCAGTAAACTTTATTACTGCCCCTTAAACTCGTGTAATGGGAAGTACATACTTCCCAACAGTTTATTGTTATTTAAACCATAGTGTTTAGTTTTCATGATGCCAGGAGAACTCGTACTGACTAATGTTTTATTGATGATCTATTTTCTTAAATGGGTTATAATTAACAGCAGTAATACAAATTTAATTTTCTATCTTCCTTCCCGAAGATAATGATTTATTTATTTTCTATGCCCCCCAGTGGCACAGCGGAATGTCTGCGGACTTACAACGCTAGAAACCGGGTTTCGATACCCGTGGTGGGCAGAGCACATATAGCCCTTTGTGTAGTTTTGTGCTTAATTCCAAACAAACAAACATTTTTTTCTACTTTCCATATTTTTTACATATTAAAAAAATTAGAGCATTAGACTATCTTTTCTGATGATATAATAGTGATATTAGATTTTTTGGTGTAAAGAAACCATAAATTGATTAAAACATAAAGATCCACTCCCGTGAGTATAAGTAAAGCCTATGAAATATTACATTTGCTGTTTAATTAATTTTCTTGTAATTTAAGTAAGGCTGAGCTCTGGTTACACGGAAACTGAATAAGGGTTAATAAAACACGCTTTATTTGTTATGTTAACGCGCGTTTCTTTTAGCGTCAGGTAAATTATCAAACTTTTGTTGGTGTTGTTGAATCTTCGACCTGACCGAAGTAAAGTTAATCGTCGGGTGACTCAGAGTCATATGTCAAGTATGACTGTCACGTGACTCGTGGTAACTCATATGTCAAATGATATACACTACTGACGTGAACGTAAAGTTATTTTACGTTTTTCATAGGTTATACGTATGGTGATAGATAATGTAAATCCACGTTGTATCTTCTTCCGGCTTTTAAAATACAAAAAGGATCTGGGTAGCTATTGAGGGATTTGGCTAAAATCACAGCCTCCCCTCCCCCTACGATTACTATCATATTACTTATGGTTTCCCTGTTAGCATTTAGTATCAGTATGACCAGACCCGGCATGGCCAGGTAGGTAAGGCACTTGATTCGCAATGTAAGGGTCGCGGGTTCGAATTCCCGTCCCACCAAACATGCTCGCCCTTTCAGCCGTGGAGGCGTTATAATGTGACAGTTAATCCCACTATTCGTTGGTAAGAGAGTAGCTCAAGAGTTGGCGGTGGGTGGTGCTGACTAGCTGCCTGCCCTCTAGTCTTTCACTGCTAAGTTATGGACGGCTAGCGTAGATAACCCTCGAGTAGCTTTGCGCGAAATTCAAAACAAACAGTGCGTTTGAATAATTTAAAGTTTCGTTACACCACTTCTTTTGAATCTTTTTTTTTTGTCCCCTGTGGGTCACCGCTATGTTTACAGATTTACAGCACTAAAATCCCGGCTTCGATTCCCCGCTCAATGTGGCTTTGCTCGAAAACAAACATAATGCTCATTAAAAATTAATATGTAAAACCATCTAAAAACTAAATCAGTCAGAAGATGTCAAACAATTCAGCAGTGGTTTTTGTTCTGCATCTTTGCGAATTATATTTTGACTTGAAAAATAAATTTGTGACACATACCAATATCTAATGTGTATTACACTAAGTGCACGGTTTTCGTTTTTCGTATCATTTGCTATTCTGATTGCGTCTTTGTAATACGTTTTACTCGGCAATTTCATTTCGAATAATAGATAAATGAGCGGGGCCCCGTAGCTAACCGATTTTGCGCTCCACTCCAAGGTTTAACACCTCCTCAAGAAGGAGATGTTTCTTACTCTCAGGATTTGCATTAATGATAGACAAAATAAAAATCTAAAGATATACTGTTAATATACTTGTATTGCAGTTAAATGTGTGTGCTTCTGTTAGGTTCTTTGATAAAGAAACAACTTATAATTTAAATATATCTTAAGAATGTTTAAATGATTCGTAATTGTTTGATACTTTTCCTGTGACATGGCGTTTTCGAATGAACACCACAAGTCACGACTTTATGCAGATAAAGATGGCCAGAGAGTATTCTCCGGTACGTGTGTGCGAATTATAAAAATAAAAATAAAACATGAAAAACAAGTTTCATTTTTATATTTTGTTTTCCTTTTCAAATAAGTCCATGAGAAACATGTGTGTTTTTGGTTATATTTATAGCTAATCTGAACCGGATGCGATAATATATTAATATTATGTTAGCGCTGCATTTCTGAAAATTGCTTAATCATTTTATAACACATTAATCCAAACATTCTCATTTTAATATTGTTTATTGTAAAATTAATATTTATGTTGCAGAATTCGAGGGAGGTAATAAGCAATTTGTTCGATAAGTTATCCTCACCTTAGTTTTCATCCCAAGCCAGCGAAATAATTGCTAAATAAATGAGAAAAATTTTGGTTATGTTTGATCTAAAAGAGTATTCTTATAGCTTCTATTTCTAATTCTTTGCTTAGCTGGAAGAAAGTTTAACGTAACGTGATGGGCATGGCTTTAATATCTGACACATTCTCCAACGTCCGGGAAACAGTTTGAGCCATATAAAACGATTTAGGCTCGAGTTAGTTAACGAGTGAATTAGAGAGAGTTATCGAGTTTATAAGTTATTGAGTAATCAGTGCACGATTTAGTCAATTTTTCTGTTACTGTCAGCCAGTTCGTTCGGTGCTGTAAATATTGAATTTCTGTTTCGACAAAGAAATAAAGGTAAGAAAATAGCAAGTAAGTGGAATTTCTGTTACACGTAGTTTATTGTTGAAGTTAGGCCTATCAGTGGATATTACTTATGTTAACCGCGAAATGTAAAATTGAAAAAATAAGGAGTTTTTTTAAATCGTCAACTAAACTGGAATTTCGTTTATTATTCTTACCGAATAACTCAAAAGAACCCGCTCAACAATAGAAACCATCATAACGGTATTTATTTAAGTTTTATCCCGAATTACTACGCTTTGTTAACAATATAAACTACGAACTGTTTAGCTTAGTCAGAAGAATCAGTGTGTAAACCGGTGATTTTTGAGTGAGATTACAAGTTTAGCTTAGTCAGAAGAATCAGTGGGTAAACCGTGATTTTTCTGTGAGATTACAAGCATAATTGCTTTGTTTTCTTTTTCTTTTAGCAGAAACTTATATAACTAAATTAAGTACATGTATTATAACGTGATAACTGATAACTTGTTGTGTGCATACAGTGTGGGTAGACAGATAGATGTTCTGTATCCATCTAGTGTCTTGTAATTACACATTTCGTGAGATATATCTGGTATTTGGTTCACAGATTGAATTAAATATCGCTTTGTCGAGTATTTAAAAATCAAGGAATCGTGCGTATGGTGCACGAGAACGGATATCGCTTGAGCGAGCTTAGCAAGGCTTATGAGCTTTATCAAATCTTAGAGCGGCGCAGGGAGTTATGGTTACGGACCGAATATCCGTTATGTCGGCAACATTGTGAGACACATGCTGTTCTCTGGAAGACGTTAACTTATTAACTTTTTCTATCATGAACCGTAGAGACCCGAACTGACAAAGTCTGACATGCTGCTTTCAGAAAGAGTCTGCAACGGAAGAGCAAAGTCGTCACTACAGGCTCTCGTTTCACAACATGAAGAAAAATGGTGTTCTCGAATATAAATACACGTTGGTTAAAAATCAAATCCATAAATCGTATTACTTAACCGATTAAACACTGTCTCTTTTAAAATGTGGACCTACCTCTACCCCTGAAGAAGGAGGTCCACCTGTTGAAAACGCTTCGTTTTGGTTTTGTTGTGTTATTTTTTTCGTTTCAGGTGTTTGTTTTATCAAAAACATTTATCAATAGCACAGATCAACAAATTTCAATTATAATCTTAATTTTGTATTTTAAAAATGATGTTGTTAATTATAAAATTAAATTAAAGCAGTAAGGTCTAGATTCTTACTTTTAATTTATTAATACAATAGTTTGCCCTAATTAGTTAATTCTCTTTGATATTGTTTGTGTAACGTGAATGCAATTAGTTTCATTAACTATTTATAAAAAACAAACTTCAGTTATTACTACAAAACGTACAGAAATATTTCATTATGCAAACATAGAAAAATAATTTCAGGATAAAAATATATTTATGTTTGTGGCTTAAGCTACTATGTTTATCTGCCACGATCCCCAATTTTGAGCTACTAACCGCACTCCCACCCACCATCGACGCCAGGGGATTGAATATCACTCTTATATCGACTGAAAGCTTAAAGTGGGAGACATTTTGCGGTAATGAACAGATTCGAATCCTGCTCGCGAGCTCCAAAATCCAGAGCGCCACCATACGGCCAACCAGCGTAAATTAAAAAAAAATCAGTTACCATTAAAACACGGTTACGCAGTAGTCTTTTTTTTTTTTTCATGCAGTAAATGTAAAAAAAAAAGTAACATAAACCGTGTGATAAAACAAAGCCAAACTAGCCTACTTCATGTTGTGGCTTGATGTAAGTTTTTGTTTTGTTTATTTTCTAATAAGGAACACAAACATATGAGAACAACTAAATCTAATTTTATATATTAAAAGAGAGAAATAAAGAGAAAGTTTTTTGTTTTGTTTTTACACTTTTAGTAAAGCTACACGAAGAGTTGTCTGCGCATATCCGTCCTAATTTTAAATTGGTAGACTAGAAAGAAGGCATAGTCAAGATCATCTCATAAGATTAAAAGAATAAATAATACATGGCTTTAATATAAAACAATACACATTCGCATGCTTTCTACATGTTGAAAAAAACATTCGATAAAGTATAGCACAATGGACTCAGATACAAACTGTCTAAATTAGGACTCCCTATAGAAATTATTAGCTGGGTTTCTAACTTCCTGCGTTGATAGGAGCATCAGAGTAAATGTTGAGAGCACCTACTCCGAGTGCTGCACTCCGGAGGCGAGTATCTCTCAAGGAGGAGTACTTAGCCCTACACTGTTTATCGTGTATCTCAGCGACATATCTCTCAAAGACCCAAACCACATTTTTTTGCTCACAGTTCGCAGATGATGTTGCAATCTGGAAGAGTACCCCAAACCCAACAACAGCAACATACAATACAATACCACAGTTATATCTAGAAGGGAGAATCTCTTACAGGTAGCAGCATCAGCAAAATTCTTAGGCATTACATTTGACTCAAGATTAAACTGGATACCACACATTATTAACAGCATAAAAACCAGTATCTGGAAAAAAGCGATTTACCTTAGGAGTCTGCCTGACAACAACCACGGAGCTTCATCAGAAAACATATTTAAAATTTACAGAACATACATGAGACCAGTCGTAAAATATGCCTGTATAATATGGATAAATGTATCAAAAACACACATCAACAAACTACAGCAAATACAAAACTATATTATAACGAAAGCATATAGAGTCCCACAATCAGCAAACTCAGAATTTCTACACAACTGTTCAAACATGACAACTCTATCAGACAGACTCCTGGACAATTCA
>NW_013667046.1:248630-257679 GCF_000517525.1 Limulus polyphemus
ATAAAAACCAGTATCTGGAAAAGCTATTTACCTTAGGAGTCTGCCTGACAACAACCACGGAGCTTCATCAGAAAACATATTTAAAATTTACAGAACATACATGAGACCAGTCGTAGAATACGCCTATATAACATGGATCAATGTATTAAACTACACATCAACAAACTACAGCAAATACAAAACTATATTATAACGAAAGCATATAGAGTCCCACAATCAACAAACTCAGAATTTCTACACAACTGTTCAAACATGACAACTCTATCAGACAGACTCCTGGACAATTCATTTCAATATTGTAAGAAAAATATTAATAAAAATGAACTGATGCGCAAACTAGAGAGTTACATAATACATGATGAACCAAGCCCCAAGTACCTCTCCCCTCTAAACATCATAAATAAGAAACGTACAGGCCAAACAGTGCTAGGCTAACTGAATCCTAGACTTAAACGTAGCTCTATTTTAAAAGAGTTTTGTATGTAAAAAGCGGATTATGGGTACAGGATTATGTATGACTGCTAAGCGGAACTGTATTGTGAACACGGACTAATAAGTGAAGCTAGTGAAAATATAGAAGTTAATATTACCACATGAATTGAAAATAGCACGAAAAGGGTATGTTAATTAAAACTACTGGCAATGTGAGTAATGCAGCAATGTAACAAGTGTTATTACGTAGGATTCAGTAACAGTGCAAACAAAATGACAAATTCCTGAGAGGTAGGAAGAGGTCAACGCTGAACCTAACCCCCCCCCTAGATCCAAAACATGGACTGAATCGCGATGAAGAAGAAACACAGTCAACAGCGTCCACCACCGACTCTTGTATAAACCGAATAGTGAGATTTGTCCATCCTTCCTTCAGTGCATCCACGTTCTCGAAGTACGGAGGGCATTTTTACGGCATCGGGCCACGAATTATTAACCACTGGATTTGCAGTTCCGGCCTGCTAACCATTATTAATGGCCACGCCCGGCCAAGAGAGAGAGAGCGAGAGAACATAGAAGACACTTTTTGTGTTATATTAACATTAGCCCAAGGCAGAATAAAAATTCACGATTAGATAAAGCTTTAACATCTATCAGATACACGTCTTCAATTTCGATGGAAATTCTCTTTTGATACCATAGGATATACTACTTTTATTTCCTTGCTAACAAAACGAATACTTTGTTATATACCTTTGAGAAAAAAAGTCTTTGTTGTTCAGTGAAAGATTGTTTTGCACGTGAATTATGCCACGGGTTCCTGTTTTGTGTAATATCTATCGTGTACATAAAATCCTATAAAACGGTTTGAATGGAAATAAGAGTGTTATTTTTCCAGTTCTTTCACTTTCTCAATAAAGCTTATGTTCTTCTATAGGTGAGATTGCTAGCTGACTACTCGAAGTATTTGGTGACTTTGATAAATATCAAATCCTTCTTTCACAATACAAGTTTTGTGAAGTAGTGAAGTTGGAAGAATCGTCTTTATATTTCGTAACTATAGGGAATGCTTTATGATGCCAAATAACGCCGACTGATGCTTTGTTGTACTTCTTTGGGGTGTTTCTAAGACGACTTCAAGTGTCGGTTCATAATGCTAACTTCGTTACTAAGTTACGTTGAATAACGTCCTGCAAGTTTTTCTTTTGCTCATTTGTAGCAGTTACCAAATCAGTGTTTAGGAATTAGGCTTAAGTTTTCTCTTTTTTTTATATGTTAAAAAAATCTCGCAGAGAAAGGCATCGGTGATTTGTTTAGAAAAAAAAAGTACTTAATATGCATCATCTTCAAATGTTTCTGATATTATAACTTCAATGACTTCATGGATTAAGCAAGCATTGATGAAAAGTTTCTCTTCATTTTTTTCTAGCACATCGTAAAACAGTATATACAAACCAAAATTAGAAATAATGTATTTTTATTTACCTGAATGACACCATATGTGACACGTAGAGGTCAGAAACCTCCTAAAGTTTAGGCATAGCCTTTTCTAATTTAGAACTATGGGTAATACCCGCCGCCCATGCGACTACTCTTAGCCAAATAGCAGAATTGAATTTCAGAATTTCCACGCCCCCACAATCGCAGGTGCAGAGAGTCATCGGCATAACCACACCCCCACAATCGCAGGTGCAGAGAGTCATCGGCATAACCACACCCCCACAATCGCAGGTGCAGAGAGCCATCGGCATAATTCGGTTCGAGCCTTGGACCTTCAGACCCATAGTCCAGCACTAGAGTACGCCATTAGAAATCATATTAAAAAACCAAAAGGAGAGTCAAAACAATAGCTAACCATTTGACTGCATTTAAAAGAGGTAAGAAATTATACATATTTACTTAGGTTTGGGTTTTTTACGAAAAAAAAATCGAATATTTGTTCATCTAAAACAGATCTACACGGTAACCTTCTTTCTAGGACTACACGAGGGCTATCTGCGCTAGCCGTCCCTAATTTAGCAGTGTAAGACTAGAGGGAAGGCAGCTAGTCATCACCCCCCACCGCCAACTCTTGGGCTACTCTTTTACCAACGAATAATGGGATTGACCGTCACATAATAACGCCCCCACGGCTGAAAGGGCGAGCATGTTTGGTGGGATGGGGATTCGAACCCGCGACCCGCAGATTGGGAGTCGAGCTCCCTAACCACCTGGCCATGCCGGGCCATCAATAAAAGACTGTTTGAAACCGCTACTGGGGTTAAATTGTTGTAAATGCTTTAATATTTTCTGAATATACCCTATAATACCTATAATATGTTGAAAGAAGATATTGTATCCCAAGTTATTTGACTAAACCCGTTTGATACGTAGTTACGCAGGTTGTCAATATCTGTCTCTTACCAGCTCATTGAGTTAAAAAATAATCGAAAAGCTATATATCGTTTTCGCGCCAGTTGTTTACGACTGTCAAAATGTTACTAAATCTGTCCCTCGTTTACTTTAACGCAGATAGGCCTCTTGTGGCTTTGGAGAAATTCAAAACTAACCAATCGTTTACTTTGGGATATCGTAATTAATCTTCAACTCAGTAGCCGTGTAAGTAGAAATGGTCGAATCACACCATTTCAGTCGTTGAATTAATCTGTTAACGAAACCAACTATCGCACATTAGTAAACCATGTTATTACCAAAGTTGTGTTACAAAGGCATTATTACAACAATAAACATGTTTTTATGAAAGTTTCCGCAATGGCGTCAAACGTACCTACTATCCCCTGTCAGTTAAAAAAAAAAAAGCAAAGAAGTGTGAGGACGCCAACCACTTAGTTTACTCCAGATTAAGAATATGGATTTTAAATTTTTTTGTTTTCTAATCGGCGAACCCTTTTAACCGCATGCAGTACACTTGTTTGATGTCCTCATGGGGATCTTAAGATAGCTCTTACATTTCTCAAAGATGCGATTATTGTTTGACTTAGACTGACGAATAGTATATTTAAATCAAAGAAACTAGACGATAGTTCATACGTGATGACCAAGAAAACAATGCATATATATATATATTAGCCCCCCAGTGGCACAGCGGTATGTCTGCGGACTTACAACGCTAGAAACCGGGTTTCGATACCTGTGATGGGCAGAGAACAGATAGCCCATTGTGCAGCTTTGTGCTTAATTATTTTTTTTTCTCTTTTTCTCTGTGAAATAGCGTTAAATATCTATGTAGTACATTAAAATAAATGTTCTTATCAGCGGAACAGTTTTCTTGTTTATCTTTCAGATATCACTGGATAGTTTCGTGTTTGAAAGTCATGTGTTACAGATGTAATTGCGCTAAACTCTTAATGACCCCGTGTAGTTCTTTTTTATGGATTTATTCCATTTAGAAGACATTGTATGAGAGCTGTTGGCTTAACTGGGGTATTTCCTCTGCTATCTTTATTCCTGTACAGTTAGAGATACTTAACATAAAAATCATTAAATAGTAATTTGGAAAACTAATTAAACAAAATCTTTACTAGTTTAGATTCTGGACAAATCCCATTAATGACTATATTCGCGTTAGGTGAAATACGTGTCTGTAAAATTACGTTGAACAGCGTGGTTTTTATCTAGCTTTACGAAATCTGTATTCATTAGAGTCAATCATTACCTACGACCACCAGCAATGTGACGAAACTATTGTTTTTGTTTGTGTTTACCATCTGTAAAAAGTTGTAAGTAAAAACTGAAGAAAAAAACTCTTGGTGGTGGAAATCAATGAATTTTGGTAAAGTAACGAAAAGTGATTCTTTTAAATCATTTCACGGCCATGAAAAAGAAAGACTTCTGTGATGAATATCTTTAATAGATGTTTTTCTATCGATTTACGTATAAATCTCACATTGCCTGACTCATGTTATCTCAAAGTAAACTTTTAGTTCCGGATAAAACTCACATTGTCTGACTCATGTGATCTCAAAGTAAAACTTCTAGTTTCGTATAAAATTCACATTCCCTGACTCATGTGATCTCAAAGTAAACTTCTAGTTCCGGATAAAATTCACATTTCCTGACTCATGTTATTTCAAAGTAAAACTTCTAGTTCTTTACCTCACAGTTTTTGAAAAGCCCAACAACGTTTTTCTTTTACCGTTTATAAAGTGAACAAGAAAAATTGATTGATTCATTTCAATTTGAATTTTTTTTTCTATTTCGTTAAACGTAACACATGAATCCTGCGAACAGTGAGTCGTCGGAGCTCAAACACGTCTTTGTGAATTTGTACACTCGGTCCGGAAATTCATCTTCACCATCTTTAACGAAGAGACACAATTCTTGGTGTATTCATAATGTTTCAGATTTGTGTTTCAATTTTTCTTATAAAGATATATCAAAATTAATAAAATTATTTGATGTCATCCAAATCAACGAGAATTTAACATGAGCAATTTTCAACAAAATCTAACTAATTCCACAGGGAACGACTTGACGAGCAGTCAGCTGGTAACCATGAGATTAACATTACAAAGCATAAAATCAAATTTCACTTCAGGATCTCCGCTTGATTTACATTATGGTAATTACATCATTAGAGGTTTTCTAAGATTGGTCATGCTATTTGCATACTAAGAGTAGCCTTAAAAAGAAATCCCTTTCTTTTATCCTAATTATTCCCTGGTGGGTTAATGATAAGTTTACGAACTTACAACGCTAAAATCCTGGGCTCGATTTCCTGCAGTAAATAGAGCGCAGATAACCCAATGTGTAGCTTGGAGTTAAAACAAACAAAGAAACGATCTGTTTTAATTAACACTAAGTCTATTTTTTCTAACTGATAACAAGCCAAACAGTTAAGCTTTATTGGCGGGGAATTTAGATTTTATATATTCAAGCAATGCGCCGTTATCTAATTCATTTATCATTTATCTAAATGAATACATCCCTGCTATCCACTTTTACTTTGGATTATAAACATGTTTATAAGTAAGCACTGAATGGTATTCCAATCATTTTAGACTTGCATGTTGTCCTTAGAAATTTTCTGACCAACCTATGTATTTCCGTGTGTGGAAAAGAGGCTACAAATTTTCTAAGAAAGAATGAAAGGATATCATTATGGCGCGTGTCAACACGTGGTTTCTGTCATGCGCAAATTAAACTAATGAGTTTGCAGAAGTTTTATTGGTTCAAGACAACCATTCCTAGACCTGAACCGGAAGTGGACCCTAAAGTTATTCCAACACTTCATGGTTGACGGTCCATTAAAACAAATTTGTTAAGAGAGTGTAAAGTATAGCTTAAGTGAAGCCAGAAGGGGAGAGAGTGTAAAGTACAGCTTAAGTGAAGCCAGAAGGGGAACTATCTCTTCCTGAATCTCAATCACCGGAAGTGTCCTGTTCATGGGATGAGTTGGAGGAATGATATTCGAATAAAAATATGAAAAATTGTTATTTGGTGATAAAGCAGAAGCTTTATAACACTTTCATTTTTTAGTTACAAAAACCTATTTACGAATAAGAATCATGAAAAATACATAATTGGAGTGTGTTGTTTATGCAGAAAGAACAACCGGTAAACCCGTGAATTTATCGTTGAATCTAAAACATATTACTTAAAAAAAGATGATAATCTCTGAGAGTTCTTTGTTTAAAGTTTGATTACTTCCTTCCTCTTCTTTAAAAGCACTTCTCTGTAAAGGTTTTGTCGAATGGTCTTTGATCTTTAATAACTTTATAAACAGAGACAAGCACATGGTTTCTTGCTTCTATAAGCCGAAGGAGAAGACAATAGCACCATTGGGAATAAGCTTTCCGTTTGTTGTTTGTTGTTAAGCACAAAACTTCACAATGGGTTATCTGTGCTGTGCTCATTACGGGTATTGAAACCTGGTTTGCAGCGTTATAAGCCTTCAGACTTACTGGAACTGATGTGTACGAACGGAGCCCGACATGGCCAGATGGTTAGAGCGCTCGACTCCCAATTTGTGGGTCGCGGGTTCGAATCCCCATCCCACCAAACATGCTCGCCTTTTCAGCCGTGGGGGTGTTATAATGTGACGGTCAATCCCACTATTCGTTGGTATAAGAGTAGCCCAAAAGTTGGCGGTTGGTGGTGATGACTAGCTGCCTTCCTTCTAGTCTTACACTGCTAAATTAGGGACCGCTAAACTCAAATAGCCCTCGTGTAGCTTTGCGCGGAATCCATAACAAACAAACAAACGAATAAAAAGTCTCAGTTCCGTGATTTTGAAATCAAAGCTTTTATAATGAAAATGTGAAGTAACTGTATTAGACAATGAAAATTAAAAACTAAAAACCTTAAACACGTGTTTGTTAAATCCTCCCCCCCTAAAAACCAGCTATTATTGTTTGTTTGTTTGTTTTGAATTTCGCGCAAAGCTACACGAGGGCTATTTGCGCTAGTCGTCCCTATTTTAGCAGTGTAAGACTAGAGGGAAGGCAGCTATTCATCAACACCCACCGCCAACTCTTGGGCTACTCTTTTACCAACGAATAATGGGATACTATTATGTTATACGTCTAAGTTGAACTCGTCACAACAACAAAACAAACATAAAAAGTATGGATTATCAGTAAAATATAAGTATTTATAGCTACATTCAGAGAAAGAACTAACATATGTTTATACCTATTATAGAAACCTCACATATTCAGAAAATAAAAGTAAAATAACTAAATTGATCTCAAAAAATTCTACTAAGTAAACACGTAGATAACACAGGCCCGACGGTAATTCCTGTACACTGAATCTGACAATGATATCCATTTTTCTCCATCATGTACAGATTTTTCACAAAACGTCATAACGCAATACATAAAAGAAAGACCACAACACGTAGTTTGAGACTAAAAGACGTAGATTTCACAACAAAAAAATCAGGATGACTGAGAATGCATATTTTCTTCAGTTTGTTTGTATTCTTGTTGACAAACATAATAATAATAAAAAATGTTCATTGTGATAAACGAAATAATAATTTGATCTAAGTAAAAGTTTTTTTTCTTCCCAATTTGTAAAAAAAAAACTCCTTATGTGATAGAAAACAAAAGAATATTATTTTCGAAATCTGCGTAGTTTAATTATGGAAAATCCGTTAATAAAACCAAAACCACTTTTATGAAGTTTAAATTAAGTGTAAAAGAGAATATGATTGAAATTGTATGTGTTAAGATGAAGATTGTTAGCAAACAAATACGGTAATATTAGAATTTAATGAAGAGAATAACTTTATATCAACGATGATGGATGTGTTAAGTTGCTTTGCAATTAAAAGCTAAAAGGGTCTGAAAAATTGTAACAGTATATACCTGGAAAGAATTCCTAGAAGTCTGAATTTCTGTGAAGACTATAAACTTTATGATAAAGATATTAAACTTTTTAATAAATAAATAACGAGTTGCTCTAGTGTAAGATCTGATACGTAAGTTTGTAATGTGATTCAATAACTCGATACTTCCTTAAGGCCACAATCTGGAATTATTTCACCACTGAAATGGAAATTAATTCAAAAAAACGGTTAATTATAACTTGTGTATACAACATATCTCGTCACGCTATCATACAACACCAAATAAAGCCTCGAAACAGTAAACAATGGAACAGTTTAGAATACTCTATATCCTTGTTTGCTTATAGCACGCTTCGTAGTTTGAAATTTAAGGTAGTTGAATTTAGAAAATATAATCCAGGTTTATTAACATTTATCTGCTAGATTGGTGTTGATTATTTTTTTTTCAAAAGAGAACTATGTATATATCGATTGGTAATTAAATTTACTGCATTTTCAATTAGGATAAACTAAAGAAAATTGGTGTAGAATAACCTGTAACCGAAGAAATGTTAAAACGATGAATCAAAAAATACTGTCTCATTAACACAAAATGTTAGTTATTATAAGTGATTCGAGAAGATAAATAAATACCGTTTTTAAGCTATATTTTATTCCCACTGTTACAGGAACGTTGGAAACATTTGCTAGCAACGAGTCTAAAACCGTTTGTGAAGAGTACGATAGGCCCTGTTAAAATTGAACTGTTAAATTCAAATCATTCTCTATCTGATAACTTGGAATATGTACTGAAGGAAGTGATAGTAGCAAATACAAATAAATTTTAATAACGATGGAAAAATAATTGTTTTGTGTCCACCTGATAGAATTAAAATATAAAACACTAACAAAGCTATTAAAACGAAATCATGAGTTTTACAAAAAGAAAAATGTATTAACCTATTGTTATACACATCTCATCAAATATTCTATAATTCATTTCTAGTTTCAAGATTACGTTTGTATCAATATTCTAATCAGGTTATTCTACAGGGATCACTTGTAACGATTCCATCCGCCAAAACTTTTTTAACTCTTCCCAATGATTAATTGTTTGACAAATAAAAAAGTAACATCTACTATGAAACCAGCCGGTTGTAAAAGGTATTTCATTTGAACATAATTTAAACACAACAGAATCAAATCGAATAATTAATAATAAAAAGTATATAGAGAAAGCTATCGGATCGAAACATAAATTACACACTATTTGTTTCAATGATAAATGAAACCAAAGAAGAAATTGTTTGTTTGTTTTGAATTTCGCGCAAAGCTACACGAGGG
>NW_013667046.1:258511-259672 GCF_000517525.1 Limulus polyphemus
CCACGAGTTAAAGAGCAAACATGGCGAGTCAAGCACCTTAACCACCAGGCCAAAAGAGCAAACATGGCGAGTCAAGCACCTTAACCACCAGGCCATACTAGACCTCCTCTTTCGAGAGCCGCATCAAAAACTTTATAAGCTGCATCCACGACACCCCTAGATTTTCATTGAATTTCACTAAACAAGTCTGTAGAACAACACACGAGATCTGACTTGTTTGGCCATGGTGGTCCGAATCGATATGGAGTCTATTACGAAGATTGGTAAAAAAAAACTTTTCCTTATTTTAATGAATTATAGAAAAAGTTGCCAAGTTCTCTTTAAAAGTATTTTATTAGCTATTTACTTAATTTAATCAATTTAAATACTTTTTATCCAGTATTTATTAGTTTATTAATTTTTCTTCCATCTCAGTAACTCATGTAATTTACAAAATGTGGATATGCAGCTGTTTTGTTCAGAATTTTTTGCACAAGTGTAAATACTTTCATACAACAGCCAACATAAAACCACACACACACACACATATATTGAAACCAATAAATCTCAAGTCACTCCAACTAAATGTATAATACAACGAAAACAAAAAAAAAAGTCTTCGATTGAACTGAACTTCATTC
The DNA here is from genome assembly GCF_000517525.1 of Limulus polyphemus. Taxonomy (NCBI): domain Eukaryota; kingdom Metazoa; phylum Arthropoda; class Merostomata; order Xiphosura; family Limulidae; genus Limulus; species Limulus polyphemus. Next base: position 259,132 of record NW_013667046.1, read on the forward strand.
AAGGAGTTTCAAGGAAATATTGGCATTCCTTACGTGCCGATAGGGCAAGCCCTTCATTGCGAAACATAGTAGCTAACCTTTTTTTAGAACACTTTGAATAAAGCTCATTTTTTACAAATTACGGCTTTTAAGTAGGAAATAATATTTTTTTAAACAGCTGGAACATTTCCATCACCGGTGCGATCATTCTCAAGTACACAGATTTTAACAATAATGAAGGTTTTTGTATATTAAACTCAACATTCAACAATATAACAATGTATTTATCAGTTAAAACTTTTGTTTCCATCATATATGTATATTAAAGTTATGTTACTTTTAACATATAACCATTGATAATTTAATACAGCTATTCAGACAACAAGATCAAAAACATATATTATTGCACATATCACAGACAGATATAACTAGGGTACAAACCACATTGTCGGAAGGGTAACTAGGGTACAAACCACATTGTCGGAAGGGTAACTAGGGTACAAACCACATTGTCGGAAGGGTAACTAGGGTACAAACTACATTGTTGGAAGGGTAACTAAGG
>NW_013667046.1:260672-270620 GCF_000517525.1 Limulus polyphemus
GAAGTTACAGTAAGGTCTACACCCGATTTTATTTTGTCTTGAGTTTTGTTTTTAAGATCTATTGTAAAATTAAAAAATTCACGACCTGTTCATCGTTTTCAGACCTGAAAAAGGCAATAGTTGAACAGAGTTATCCTCACGAGACAGGCAAAATGCTATTCTAATCGTTATTTTATTATAGCTTGTTTATACGTCTCGAAGATTAGAAAAAAGTGTATACGTTTCTTTCAAATTTCCTGGCTACTGAGCCATAAAGTGGCTTTCAGACTTCCTATGTAATCTCACTGTCGCGGTACTGGGTACTTGAATACATATTTATGATATAGAATAATAACAATAGACAAAAAAAAAGTAAGTCACGTAAACATCTTACGATTCGCGTAAGTCTAGCGTAAAGATAATTCTCTCACCATCTGCTGTTGGTGTTCGATTATTCACTGACCAGAACCATGTAAAATAACCTGCAGATGTCGACGTGTTTTCCGGCGAACGTGAAGACTTAAGTGAAAGACCTGGTAATATTGAACTGATCGTTGTAATGGTTAATAGCCTATATGATCAAATTAAGTCAAATCATTAATTAGTAAGAATTTTCTTATAACTAGATACTAATTACTAACTAGTTTTATCCTGTGTTTCGGTGGTTAATCTGTTGCCGCCTTCCGGAAGATCCGGGATCGAATCCCAACAACTACCAGACATACTAAGTCCTTCTCAGGACTTCCCTAAAGACGGCAACGAATTAGTAGCCGAAATTTAACATAAAACTAGCTACTAATTAGCATATTTAGTTAATGAAGACGACAAACAACATCATAAAAATGTTTAATTATTTGTACCCGACGTTTCGGTTTAAGCCTTTATCAAGGGTTTACAAACGTCACAGGTTACACAAACTGATTTTAAATGACAGTAACCGAAAACGAAATACAGCTACAACACTCTTAATTCAATCCAGATGCCCTTCCATTAAAAGGTACAACGCCTGGACTCTTTAACATTTTATTATTATTAATTTTAGCATTATTATTTTATCTGTTTTTATGATCAACGACCCAACACTGTTCGACTATACTAGTATCACGTACACTTTTTCCGTTATATTGTGGTAGCTGTATTTCGTTTTCGGTTACAGTCATTTAAAATCGGTTTGGTAACCTGTGACGTACATAGACCCTTGATAAAGGCGTAAGCCGAAACGTCGGGTACAAGTAATTAAATATCTTTCGGAAGTTGTTTGTCGTCTTCATTAAATAATGATTTCTACCTTTCAGTCAACACTGAAATTTTTAAAAAACAGTAATTAGCATCTTGTTATAAAAAGTTATTTAATGATTAAGGTGATTGTATAGGCTACTAACCATGAAAACTATTGATATTCGATCGCCACAACATTACCGTAAGTACAAAATACACAGTTCTTTTGAAATCATGAGAGATTGTCTACGGATATCATGCACCACTTCAATGTGTTTAAAGTGAGCACGGTGATTCAGCGATAAGTCTGAGGACTTATCACACTAAAAATCTGGTTTCGATACCCATGATGGACAGACACGGCACAAATAGCTCATTATGCAACTTTGCGCTTATCAACAACAACAACAACAAAAAACTTAACACTATAGATATAATTACATATCACAATAGTTTATAACTTCGAAGAAAAAAGTAAATCAACGTTGTAGTTTTGAAATGCATGTTAGCTGAACAAAACTCAATTTACACATTAGGGATTTTAGAATTAGCTACACGCCGTTGTTTACTTTTCAACGGGACCCTTCGTGGGTCTTCAAATATATGCGATTACACTTACATCGTGCGACGTTGTCTCTTGCACAACAGGTGGCTTGAGTGCACACCTGCTGTACATAAAACAAAAACCTCCTTTACCGTTCGCGACATTGCCGCAAGTTTCTTGTCACTTTTACAATAACGCACGTTACTGCCTACTAACACGTTACTGCCTACTAATGAGGTGGAAGCTTTTTATCAATCTGTTGTTGTGTGACAACGAAGGAGAGTATAAGCTTTTATATCTATGTTAAGATCTATCCAGTTTAATTAAACCTGGGTTTAATTCTGTTGGTAAAAAAATCTTTGTGTATTGTGTTGAATGTGACGTCTGTGTGTTGTACATTTGTATAACATGACGAAATTTGGTACTAACTTGAAATATATTACTCTGTCGTGAAACTAAGCGACTGTGATTTACCTCATTTGGTCGGCTGTTTCCAAAGGTCGTGAAATAATCTTTAGGGTCAAAAACACCGTTAGCTAACAGCGAGGTTACGCAACTGATGAACTATGACAGAATAGTCATAAAAGCTTCCTGTTACTCATAATTAAGACTAATTATTATTATTATTAATTATAATCTTTATTTAAGAATTTTTGCAGCTCTTTTGGTAAAGTTATTACAAAATTGGTAATTCATTCCTAAAAATAATTAAAACAACTCTGAAACGTGGGTTCCTAACATTAATATTCTGATCATGATTTTTGAAAAGGTCAAAGTTAAAACTAGACAAGATTCGAACTCGTGCTTATTGGGCAATTGCTCTAAACAATTAACCTATCAAATTTCTAATGTGTAAAGCCTGTATGTTACTTTGAAAACTAAAATATCTCAAAGTGTTTGTACTTCTTCAGAGAAACTTGTAATAATGAACAGTACGTGTATTATATGTAGTCCTAACAGCTTTTATCCCTCAAAAAGTTTATATCATTGTGTTGAAATACTGCTCGTGCGTAGGTATAAATAGTTTCTGGTATATTAAAAATGCACCACTTTCAGTAAAAAAGTACGATTTTGTTTCGAGGGGGAATACCCTTAAACCCTTCTCCACATTCACACACACACTCGTTTTCTTTTTTGTCCAAAAGTAGTATATCCTTTATAGTGTTCTGCCTATGCTCTTATATTACGTGTTTTTTTCCAATGTTCTAGTAATGTCGGTTAAGACTTGGCTGGGTTTGTACTAGTTTAATTGAGGTTGTTTGTTTTAACGTGTAGCTTCTTCGGAGAGTTGTTACACGGAATGTAGAAGAATACACATGTGTTAGAAGTCGAAAACATCTGTTTCACTATTCCTCAATGAAACACATACGCACTAGTCACAAAAGGCTGAAATTAGTATTAGTCTTGAAGTATTTGACAAGATACCAAAAATATGAGAAGCAAAAAAAAAAGAGTAACATGAAAAATTGAGAAAAACATCGATGCATCAAATTACAAATCTAAACCGCACAGAATGTTTTCTTCTTAATATTCGACTTTGATATATGATATGTTAGTAAAATTGTTCACTGTTAATATTAGCAGAAAACACGGCTAGAATGTCGTCTGCAAAAGTAAAAAAGCACTTGTCTCCTCTGGCGACAAAACAAAAATTTGTGAAATATATTTTGGTTAGAAAAAAAGTTTCTAAAGAAGTAGCCCAGTTTTCTGTCTCCTTTGTCTCCAGGAGCATGTTTACAGTACGTGAGCTCACTATTATAACTCTTACTTTATGTCATTCTTTTTCTTACTTGTTTTGTTTTTTTTATCGCCTAGTTTTGCAGAAATAAACAAGAAAAACGAAAAGTTGTTCTTTCTTTTTTTTGTTACCATAGTTTGTACCACCAGTCTTCCAAGAGGCGGCTGGGAAAGTTTTGTTGTGCCAGGTGAGATGTGGTGCCAAGTTTTATTTTCGAACAATCCCAACACGTTGTCAATTAAGCCACCCAGAAATTGTGATGTAAGTTTGTAAAAAGAAAAACGAACTCGGTAGCTGTAGAAATAAAATCATAAAGCATAACTTTAAGAGTTATGTAATGATTCCCGCCATGCCATTTCATCTTGCTATTATGAAACTAGTGCCTACAATTAATTTTGAAAAGCTCCTGAAAAATCATGTTTTTAGTGTTAAGCACGGCCAACATGAAACACTACGCCGTGTTTCTTTATCAACTTGAAGTAAGTCGACTGAAGCGCAAGGAGACGTCAGCAGGCCCTTCCTTCTCTTGATCCATATTGTATGAATACCTTTTGTGGACTAATATAGTGTGCAGTGATCTGGTTTGTTTCATTTTGTCGTGATCACGCGATTTTCATAGGTTCCTCTCTTTCTTTTTTCTCCCCCCCCCCTGGGACCTTTTGTCCGAGAAACTCTACTAAAATCTCAAGGATTATTGATTACTGCTTTACCGATCAGCCCCCTTTGGGATAAGATCATAAAGCCAAACCTTCCTCCTCCCTGTACTAAGCGTACACTTAACATAATCTCTTGTGATGCATGTAATTTATCTGTATATGAGGAGATAGTCAGGATGATTGCTGCTTCTTGTTCTCCTCCACTGTTTTACTTCTGCAGTTATTTTAATCCTATCCGACACACTTGGAGGTTTCTAATTTCATCATTTTTTTTTTGTTAATCAACACTACTGTTACTTTTCCAGGTATGTTAGTTCATTATTTTCAAAGTTTTGTTGTAAGCACAATGAAATGGATCTCCTTTACTGTCTCGATATGATTTTCAAATGCTCAAGTAGAAAAATAATTAAATCAATATATAAAATAAATGTTTTTTTTTTAGTTCTGAAAGCATTCCGCAGGCTAGCAAATCTCCGAAACTTAAAACAAAACTTTCGTTGTTGTTTCCAGAAGGATTGTTTGTTTGTTTGTAATTAAGCACAAAGCTACACAATGGGCTATCTGTGCTCTGCCCACCATGGGTATCGAAACCCGGATTCTTGCGTTGTAAGTCCGCAGACATACCGCTGTGCCACTGGGGGGGCTTCCAGAAGGAAATATGGAAATGTCATACAGTTAAAAATAGTGTTTATTTACGTGCTGCCACTGTATGAAACAAAACTTTCTTTGTTGTTTCCAGAAGGAAATATGGAACTGTCATACAGTTAAAAATAGTGTTTATTTACGTGCTGCCACTGTATGAAACAAAACTTTCGTTGTTGTTTCCAGAAGGAAATATGGAAATGTCATACAGTTAAAAATAGTGTTTATTTACGTGCTGCCACTGTATGAAATAAAACTTTCATTAAACAACGGAGTAGAAGTTTTTCTCCAGACAAATGTTACCTTAACCTCACATCAGAAAGGGAAAAAAAAACATATATCGATACCGGAAATACATTTTTCAAAAATGAACAAAAATTTACATACTTTAGACAAGTTAAAACAAATTATTTTATGACGTCTAGTGACTGTGAATACCATCCATTATATTGTGAATCTAGCCTTTACGCTCGTCTATATGCCCCCCAGTGGCACAGCGGTATGTCTGCGGACTTACAACGCTAGAAACCGGGTTTCATTACTCGTGGTGGGCAGAGCACAGATAGCCCTTGTGTAGCTTTGTGCATAATTAAAAACAAACAAACACTCATCTATACAAGTAAGTGATTCGACAGAAAATAAAAGTGCTGGAAGCATAATTATATCATTCACTAAAGGTTTAAAGTGATGGGATCACTTTAAAGTTTGTTCGTAATTTCATAAATTTTGGACAACCTTTTTCACTACGTATAAAGTCTCCAATAAAGCTACAAATTATTCAGAGTTATTTATTTATTCAGAAATACAAATTTTTAAGGCAAACAACCATAACAATTCTTATAAACCATAATCCTAACAAATAATCATAGGGAAATGCTATCTTCCGAAGGAGGGAAAAAATGAATATATATATATATATGTATATAAGCAAAAAGAATCGCATCAGCTGCTTTAATGTTCAAAGCTATAAAATATATTTTAGTATTGAAGTAAACATATATTTTGATTATATAAGGTTTTATTTGTTTTATTTTATTCTAATAACTTGTCATCAGTTAGATAATTTGGTTGAAATATTAGTTTATATATATATGTGTGAGTGTGTTTTATTTTACGTGTACTTTAATGGTGTAGCAATAAGGAACACTGTTTTTATACAACGACTGTTCACGCAGTACTATAGATTAAGAAACATATCCACCTAGTCGTTTATTTTATTCTAATCAACTGGTAAACCAGTGAAGCTAGTGGCAACCTGGTGAAACTACTTCCAGCTATATGTAAAACCTGATTGCTATGGGTACACCTTTGTGGTTAAGCCAAATAACGTTGAAATTTCGCCAAGAAGCTGTTATGTTGATGTGTGTAAAAAAATAAACTTGTTTTTTGGGCGTACGTGTGTCTTCACATTTCCACGGATACATCATTTACATACTTTATAAAGAGTAATTATTTTTAATTTTATCTAACACGATATTAGATGGTATTGTAGTCCGGTTATGAAATTCTGAGGCTTAACAAATAAATGAACATCAGCAGAACGAAGCATGCATATCCTTTAAAAACGAATAAGACAGCCTATAATCATCCAAACCAAGCGAAGATTATAAAACGTTATAAAACAACACTGTATTCATTCATTCATGATATATTATTGTTTTTTAGGTGTGGTTGTCTTGAGACATTAAGCTTTGTTTAACAATTTCTTGTCGTACCGGAAAACTGAAAGAAAAATATAACATTTGTGGAAAAACAATGTTGTGATCAGGATATGGATGATACAAATCCATGCTACTATTGTTTCCTATCGTATCATATACAACTGAGCTATTCCGCTTTAGCAGAACTGATCTCCTAATTTTATTCAATATAGTTACAAAAATGTTTATAATCAAAGGAAAACTATATATTGATATAATACTATCTTTGTCTTTGAGTGTTATATATAGAGAGAAAGAATGTTGATATCTTGTAAACGTTGCACTTGCTCCAGAAAGTGCTATTTCCTTTATAATCTGGCTGAAACTTGTAGTCTTGCAGGTCAGAAACCCTACATTATCACAAGGCAACAGTTGAATCTGTGGACGATACAGTTTCGAAATAAAACAGTAAATTTTCACAGAGAACGGGCTGCACTTATAAACCCCATACGACCATCTCTTGCAAGACCGGTTGTGTAGTAACATGATCAAGTCTGATTAATGATCAAGCACCCACTTCCAACACTACTAAGTGTCTCTCAGTTAATTGGTATTAGAAATATCACAAGAGTTTTTGTTGTCGTTGTTTTGCTATGTTTGCATTATTTTATTTGTCACCCGCTTGGTCAACGATACGTATAACATTAAAATCCGAGACTTGATTCCTCACGGTAGACACAGTACGTAGCCCAATGTGACTCTGGCTCAAAATAAAGTAGCTTTATTTCTGTAGTATAATGGGTTATTCTATTTCATATAAGAATTTCTTGTTCAACGTCACATAGACACACACACACACACTAAATTATTAATTTTTTTAACTATATACACAACCCACTATATATATATATACATTGATAGATAAACTCTTATTAATTCTGGGTTAGTGCTGAAACTTCACAAATAACAGATTAAAACAAAAACTAGAATGAACGCCAAAACTACTTGGGAAAACTTTGGATCTTATTACAAGAAAACGTAGTACGAAACTAGAAATTTCACTCAAACAACAAACATATTAATGTCTACAGTAAGTTTGGATAATAACAGGGATGGATTAAATAAATCCATAAAACAACCAGCTGTTATCCATTTCAGTAGCTTCGGCCACCCATTTCCTTCCACTTTTGTCACCGATTGGATTAAAGTATACATATCACTGCACAAAACAAATCTATATAAAATTCTAAATGAAAACAAGGCCTAACACGTATCACGTCGAGCATTAATCTATACATTTAATTTACTATAATTCAACCGTTTCATTTTCAATACTCTTAATTCACTTAATTTATCGTTTTAAACTAAAACATCTAATCAGGTCGTCTTTTCTGAAAATTTATTTCCCAGGCCATAGACAGTGTGTCACTGCAGAACATCTTTTGTAAAGTGTCGCCTTGGAACCAGCTCTCCCTCTTTTTTTAGTCCACCACTCTCATCTCCCACCCCTCGTCCGTTGAAATTCCTCTCACTCCACCCTCAATCTGTCACTTTCATCCTTGGGTTTTACGCATCATTTACTGTCCGTAGAAAATTCCTTGGCTAGAAGTTTCGGTGAACGTTGACTTTTTTCCGCAAGAGGTCGTGCGTCTTTAAAAAAAAAAATTATTGTGTCACCATCGGTTTGCTCTCACTGATAGCAGTCGCTACTGTTGATTGTAGAAAAAAGCTATGGGTATAAAACCTTACACAAGTAGATACAATGTTATAAAGCAAACGTAAATAAATTATTCGATTAAAATTGTGTAATATAATATCCTTATTAAAAATTCAGTCTTTGTTCTCAAATATTAATATTAAAGCTAAATTGGGGTATGTTTATTTATTACTTTTTTATGGATACAAGTTTATTGGTTAGTTTACGTTAATTGTGTTTAAGGTAAAACATTTTAACTAAATGAAAAGCATTACATTCCATCCTGGCATCATCTCTTCATCAGCTACATGATGCTAGAACTGCTGTTGTTCCTTTCAGATTCTACATTCATTGACTTTTTTAATCACGGAAGAATTAACGTTAAGCCTCTTTTAGCTTTACTAAGCTAAGCTCCTCAAGACTTCAAATATCCTTTTGTGTTTTCATTTTGGTAAATGTTCTGTTAAGCCTTAATTTGTTCTTTTGCTCATGTCTTCACGGTCGAAGAAGAACCGCCAATACAGAAATACTAAGATTCCAATTTTAAGAAGATTTAATTGCGCATGACTACCCATAACAGTTAATTGTATAAGTCAGCTTATTCTACATACTGTTTTAGATAACGTAAGAAATAGTATTAATTCAAGTCAAGAATACAGACGCGCTTCAAACTTTCTAACTGTTAGGTATGTTTTATTTTGGTTATTCACTGAGTGATAATTTGTATTAAGTCATTTTGATAAATGTGGCTTCCGATATAAAAGGTATGAGGCAAAATTCAAGCTTTAAAAAAATTGAAAATGACGCCAGCCTTTTCTTCTTCGTTATTTTATTTTATTATTATTTTTTTTTGTTAATTAGTTAGATGTTTTGGGTTTTAATTTCTCTTCTCCTCTAAGTGCTGAACCGAATAGTACAGACATTATAATAAAACATACATCCTTATTTATCTATTACATTTTTAAACACTACATTTTTTATCTAGACCCTAAGGGATTATCAAGAACTAAATTAGTGTATAACAATAATGTTCTAATCTCGCCATCTTTGGCATATCTATTATCGACGACGCATTTCGCTCAATCCAGAGCTCTTCAGGTCGACTGGAATACAGTTGTCGGAGCACTGTTTATATAAGTCATTTGGTGTGTACGCCTTTTACAGGCTGGCGAAGAACGATTACAATCTTATAAAAGGCGTACACACACACTATAATAAACCTTTACGTGAAGAAGAAGAAGAAAAAAAAGATTAGAAATAGTGAATTAACGTGATATATTTAAATATACTTGTAACAAATAACGTCATCTGCAAAAGTTAGAATTTTCAATAACAGTTAAGAGTAAGTTCAGTAGCTGAAAACTATTGTATCCTAAACAGCTTCATAAAGATACTACTTCTTGAAAGATGTTACATGATTTTAAATCCGGTGTATTAAATAGCCATTATTTGGCACTGGTGGTTTAAAGCCTATGTTATGTCGTTGTTTTCAAAATGATCAGCCTTTTTGTCGTTGTTTGTATTTTATTATTTTGAATAATTAAACTGCGTGACTATAAGTATATATACTTTTAGGACTAATTCTTTTAACACCTGTAATATGTTCAAATTTGCATCACACAAAGTTATCTGTCCACATATACAAGCCATCTTGTTTCTTTTACTACGTAAATGCGTTTAAACCGCACTGATCAAAAAAGAATAATACATACCAAATGTTTGTTTGTTTGAAGTTAAGCACAAAGCTACACAGTGGGCTATCTGTGCTCTGCCCACCACGGGTATCGAAACCCGGATTTTAGCGTTGTAAGTCCGCAGACATACCACTGTGCCAC
>NW_013667046.1:271586-284658 GCF_000517525.1 Limulus polyphemus
GTGGCACAGTGGTATGTCTGCGGACTTACAACGCTAAAATCCGGGTTTCGATACCCGTGGTGGGCAGAGCACAGATAGCCCACTGTGTAGCTTTGTGCTTAACTTCAAACAAACAAACAAATCATTTTAATCTAAATCAGGTAATACACCTAATTACCATCCAAAGTCATAGCATAAAAATAAATATTGTAATAATATTACAGAGCTATATGCCATACTGTACATCGTATAGCATGTGTATAAATATTGTTTTTAGTTATTTGGATTTTTTAATATATATATATGTTTTATAGTTGTATTATCAACTGATGTTATTTTTCAGTCTTGTTGTAAACTTTCACAAACATAAAGTATTCTGATGCACGAAATAATCGGTTAATATCTGTTTACATGTTTGAAAGTACTGTTATGTGTATCTATTGTAAACGGTGAAGTTTAAAAATCGTGCGATTCCTTTTTGTGATAATATTGTATGATTATGAACTCAATCTTATATCTGGGTATAGTTCGCCGTATATCTTCAATCTTGACAATGGCCTAGCTGTCATGTACAAAGCATACCGTTCCTCACTCATTACTTTCAATAATACATCTAGTGTAGGAGAATAACGGTTCCCAGCACCCATTTCAACTTTCCGATCGCACAAAAATCCGTAGGCGAGGTTAAAGATATGTCTTCATATGGATACCCATTTCCTTCTCCTGCCACTTGAGGAATGTCATGATTGAACTGGAGGTATGACTGGATACCTTATCTTGATAAACCCATACCCTGCTGGCCACATTTCCAGACGGAAGTCTTTCTTCGTTGAATTGTGTACGGTTGCAAGGACACGTGGACAGCGTCTACCACTGATCATCGTATTCGTGAATTCTCATCTGTTACAAAAAAAAATCATGAATTGTGGCATATCCCTTTCTGGATAGTTCTGGTGTCCCAAGTTGATCCACATTTGTTTGTTTTCCAATGCCATTAAGTACAAGGGGTATTCCCGTTTTAAATTCTCAATCTCCGATCTATAATCGTAAAAGGCTGTTATATACCCTTCCTAAAAGCGATCAATTTTCTGTGGTATCGCAGTATCTAGGAAATAGCAGACAATGTCAAAATGTAGTTATATTGTCATGTGACTTGCTGATTTGCTTATTTAAAATCATTTTAATATAACGTACTCAATTCTCTGTATTTACATATTTAAAAAAAATCTTTTGATTATTCTGCTTCAACCACTTATACGTAAACGAGTGAGTTATTTCACTCCGACTTTTCGAAAATTCACGTTTAGTATTTCTTATCGTTTGTAATGAACAAAGTAATAAAACAGGGTTAATACGTTTTTCTACTAGAATTATACAACGCTTTTTCACTTATAGATGATGTTTCATTTACTTGAGTCTACCCATATGAATCAATTGTTTTATTTAGGTTTTCTTCAAATAGCTTGTTGTCAGAGTGCTGTGTGTTTAGAAAACGTGTAATTTATAAAGGCGTAAAATGATCGTTTATTTAGCGTACGTTTCACACACCTGATTACCTAAGGAGCACGTGACAGCGACATGACTAACAAATGTTTTTTGTAACTACCTAAAAAGGCTAGGAGTATATCATATTACCCCATTTAACCATCATCAACACAAGAAATTAGAATAAATTTCTGTGCAGTTATTTTGTTAAGATTAACAAACGTATATAATGTTTGTAGGGTCATTTTGTATCGTTCTGCCACATTCCTCTAAAGTTACACTGAAGGTGTTGTTTTAATGGTTTTTCATTGATCACAGGCAGCCAGACTATTGTTACGTAATTCTACGAGAGTAGTTGAAGCCAATAGCTAATGTTTGTGGATTCCCTAAGTAAGGTCTGAGGGTCGCAGGTTCGAATCCCCGTCTCACCAAACTTGCTCGCCCTTTCAGCCGTGGGGGGGGTGTTATAATGTGACGGTCAATCGTTGGTAAAAGAGTAGCCCAAGAGTTGGCGGTGGGTGGTGATGACTAGCTGCCTTCCCTCTAGTCTTACACTGCTAAATTAGGGACGGCTAGCGCAGATAGCCCTCGTGTAGCTTTGCGCGAAATTCAAAAGAAACAAAACAAGCTAATGTTTGTGGATTCCCTAAGGTATACTGTATAGTTGCTTAATTTTTACTTTCATTTACAGTACTGGTTAGATTATTTAATATATTTACCTTTATTTCATTTTAACTTTATTTTTTATTGTGTTTTTATTACAAATATTGTTTTGCATTATTAGCTTAATAATTTATTTAGGACTAACCTAAATCTCGTAAGCTAGCCGAACCTGGTGAGATATTATGGGATTACAACCAGAAATATCCTTAACACAGAGAGTGATAAAACATGCATTATAATAGTTAGAAGGGACGTAAGAAAATATAATTAATTATACTCATTACTACGTTGATGTTTTAGTTTCATTCTAAGTAAGTAGCTTGCTCTGATCGGAAGTTAATAATAATTACTTTAGTGGTAGCTTAGCAATAATATAAAAATAAAAAGTCAAATATATGTTGTTACAGGCCAGATGCCCGTGTATATTTTATGCTGAAGAGAAAAACATACTTTGAAACAGGGATTTCACAATTAATTTTGTTGTACGGTTATTTCGAGCCCATTAAAGATTCCCTGACACAAAGTACTTGTGTCTTCATTGTTTGAGAATGTTTAACAAGACTGTTTTAACCTCAAGGTTTGAATGCAGCATCCAGAACAATTTGTTATCACGATTAGTAGACTATTTTATTTGAACATAGCATTTCGTTCTTTTCTTTACAACTATTAATCTTGAGAAGTGAAATACGAGTCTTCTTTGACACTTACTCGGTCTAAAGCATCTGAGAAGGGATGGCTTAAGAGTGACTACTGATCATACAGTTCTCGTTAATCTTCAGTCTCGTTGGCCCAAAGACGTAACTAATCGGCCCTTGATCGAACTCCTTAAATCAGACCCCCTTACTCCCCTTTCTGTTGAGAGATTTAAAAGGGCATTTGTCACGAGACTTTTAGCTAATTTTCATTCTGGTTCTTGTGTACATCCAGTACGCAGACTTTTGGTGGAGAGTGTGTGTGTGTGTGTGTGACGGAGGGGGGGGGTGTTCAATTGTCCAGTTGACGGGGTGACTTCAACTGATTTACTACACAACAGCTTCGAGCCCGTTCATATACGGGTCAGCTTCGTAACTGCAGTGTAACCAACAGTAAATTGAAGGATTTACGTGTACATGAAGATACTCCTAACGTGTTCTTTCAAATATAAAAATTCGACTTCAGTTGTAATAGCAGAAAGAAAATGTGTTGCTCTACATTTTGGGAGTAATTGGCAAAACTTGACAAGAACGCCACCCATAGAAATATGTGTGTGTGTGTGTATAAGTTAGATAAATTACTTCAACCAACAAATTTATTCCCTTAAATGACGTCTGTTGTTAGTTTAAATTGGGTTTGTAGAGAGTGATGAAAAAGATAAATTATTGTCAAAGATCAGTTTGTGTGTCATGCAATTTGCAAACGCGTTTACACGTCGTTTTTAATACAGAAAATACCAGTAAATGTATTTGTGAAAAGCAGTACTTGAGAAAAGAAAAACCTCAAGCCTAATAACAAACAAGTACTTAACGCGCTGAATAGAACGGTTAAATTATGAGTATCGAGTAAGTAGCTATATATATATATTTACACCTATCACTTGGCTCGGCATGGCCAGGTGGTTAGGGCCCCGGCATGGCCAGATGGTTAAGTGCTTGACTCGCAATCTGAAGGTCGAGAGTTCGAATCCCCGTCCCACCAAACATGCTCGCCCTTTCAGCCGTGAGGGTGTTATTCAGTGATGGTCAATCCCACTATTCGTTGATAAAAGAGTAGCCCAAGAGTTGGCAGTAGGTGGTGATGACTAGCTGCCTTCCCTCTAGTCTTTCACTGCTAAATTAGGGACGGCTAGCGCAGATAGCTCTCGTGTCGCTTTGCGCAAAAATTCGAAACAAACATAACTATCATCACATTTTTGAAAAGTCTAAATTATGAATTGCAGGTGTCTAGCGTATTGAGTCGTAATATCATCATTGAAATGTATCTGTTTGGCAATGTAGTCCAAAATGTTACACTCACATTTTAGTAGTATTGCAATATGCGAGTCTTGTTCAAAACTTTAGTTTATAAATGAATAGGTAAAATTTTTGCTTTAAAGTTTTCGGAATCATTGTCTAAAAATAAATTGAATTATATACGCGTAACGTTTCATAATTAATATTCTACTTTTTTTTTTAACAGTGCAAGGATTCAAAGTTGACTTTAGAGCACTATGCTATGTTACAATCCAGCACCGCAACAAGATCGTGGTGTTTAAACATCCTTCTAAACACAAGATGTTTAGGATGTTGTTTTTTCCCACGAGTGGATGTTTGTAAAGCTCGCATGTTCCCACATTACGAAGATTCAGTAACATAAACACGAAACAACAATCTCACGCTAAGTTCTGGTCTTATTAAGTCTTTATAAACACCAGCTCGCTTTGTCAGTATATTTGGGTCAAACTTGTTTCCAATATCAACCTCAAGTAAACCTTAAGTTTATGTTATATAAAGTGTTGCAAAAATCAGAGTAGAAACATCAAGTTTGAGTAAATAATAACATTTCTTCATTAGCTTTATTAGGGAATTGTTTGATATAGGCTGAAACAGACAAACGTTTGGGGTAAAATTGGGCATGGCGTTTCTTTACTGGACTGTTCTAACCTGCAAACATGCCTTGAAAACGAGTATTCGTTTGTTTTCAAAAATCCTACTCAAAACGCTACATTATCGAATGCCTGCGGAGTTATAACGCTAGAAACCGGGTTTCGATACCCGTGGTGGGTAATAGCACATTGTGTAGCTTTATGCTTAATTCCAAACAAACAAGTATCCAACTAATTTAACTTTTGGACTTAACTGTTTAATTATTTCGTCTGTACGATTCATTATTATCACATTATTTTAAGCCAGTGAAGATCTTTATGTTATGCCCGCTCAGTGGTTAGTCTGAAGACTTATAACGCTAACAACCGGGTTTCGATACCCGTGGTGGGCATAGCACAGATAGTTCATTATGTAGTTTTGCGCTTAACAACAAACTAACTAACTTTGTATCATTGATGGCATAACTCACTATTGTCACGATTGATAATTTTTACAACAATCATTATCAGATTTCTAGATAAAACATACCTCATTAATTACACATATACATATAAATCGCTTGTTCGATTTTACTACCACGAAGATAATCATAAAGTGAAAACCTGTCAGAAGTAAATACCTTACGTTTCATACAACACATTTCTAAATATGTCCCGCTCCCTCATAAACAAAGTTCGCTATCATAATTCGTTAAATTTCCAATGTTTAGACAGACCCTAGTCATTTGTCACTGGCAACTATTTCCGGTTAAAATGCCTCAAGACAACCCTAGCCATAAAAAAAGAAGTAAAACTTAGTTTCAGGGGTAAGCCTGATTATTCGTACAGTGGAGAAGGAGAAAATAATCATGTAATTGATGCAAAGTTTTCTTGTCAAAATATTTTTAAATCTGAATAAACAAGAATTCTCTGTATCCAATATTTTATTTTCTACACCACGTGATAGTAGCAACTAAGTTTCGTTCTGAATTTGTCAATCGTACGCTTGATAAATCGTTTGACTTTTAACCTTGGTTTTAGCTCATATTCAGAAGACACTTCTGAATTGATGAATTTTTTTAAGTCTTATTAAATGTAAAGCATTCTTTAAATGGCGCAGGCGCTTCTATATCCTATATTTTCTTTCCTTAACTAATATTGGGAAATGTTTCTGTCCGATGCGCCTTATTAAAAAACAAGAGGGAATCCTCAATAGCCTCGGCACTTGAAATTGTTTTAGGCAGGATTAGAGTAAATTAATCTATGAGGCCTTTTTTTCCCCTTTCTGTTAACTAGATTTTTGTGCGTCAGCAATACCAAACGTGAGGTACGCTTATACGTGATTCAGTTTTATTAGTCATCAAGATCTCTACTACCCTACCCTCAAACTGAAATTCTTTTAGGCTGGATTAGTGTAAATAATCTATGATATGTTAGGCGTAGTCAAATGCATCAATCGAAAGGGTTTGACTTCCTAAATTCAAAACTGTAATTAGGTCTCAAATCGGTCAAGAGATGACAGAGCTATGAGTTATAAGTTTGGACTTAAAAAAAAAAAACTCGGAGCCGTTCTATGAGCCGGTATGCCGCGGTTAAAAAATATCTACTTAGTACCTCGTTTCAGGTATTCTGTTAATTGTTTTTAATATTGTGTTGCCATCTTTCGTACAAAAGCTACACTAACACAATCTGTTAGTACGACCTTCCTCGTACAATTAAATTCAATACAAAGCCAATCTAACTCTACTCTTATTTCAAATTTTCATTTAAAACAAAAACATATTTTTATCTTGCTATTTTTTTTTCTGCCAACGGGTTTCTTGCCTTTAAACAGTAACAGTTTCCCTTATTTCTAGCTGAAATACAAAATACATAAAATTTGGTTGAATACGCGTGTTTATAAATGCCAGAATAAAAATAACAATTGAATTTTTCACAATTATACCATAAACATTTTCATATCTAATGCCCCCCCAGTGGCAAAGCGGTATGTCTGCGGACTTACAACGCTAGAATCCGGGGTTTCGATACCCGTGGTGGGCAGAACACGGATAGCCCATTGTGTAGCTTTGTGCTTAATTACAAAGAAAGAAACAAATTTCATATCTAATTTGGTTCTGTTTATAGTTATGAAAGTTTTGTTCAATTTAAGTTGTGTTATTAATCCTTACCATAAAAGTTTGGTTTGTAAATAAATCAAATATAATCTGTTTTAATGACACTTCACATACTTAATTCAATTCGTGCCATCATAGTTGTTGTTGGTGCTATAAATAGCAACTAGACCATTATTACATCTGTCGTATCACAGCCGGTATAAAAAGCTCTGGTATTGATCGAAAGCACAATATATTGCAAATATAACGTGTTTGAAATACTAATAGATATTCTTCTTTGCTTTCACTCGTAAGTTTTTAGAATTGGCTCAATAGGTCAATAGGGAAACTGTATTTATTATATTGTTAGATACTATATGTTTAAACAATATATGTTTTTTATCTAGTCCCTTCACACCTTAACAATTGTTGTTGTAACAAATGGCTTACATAAATAGTGTCCCAACTTCTGCAGTGTTTATTGTATCCCAGTCGGGCTGATGAGCTCTGGATTGAGTGAAACGCGTCGTAGGCAATGGCTATGGCGAATATAGTGTGGTTGCAATACTATTATTATGCATTGTTCTTATTCTTGAAAATGGGCTGGATAAAGAATATGATGTTAACATCTGTGTTTGTTTTAGGGCAAAGCTACATTGGGCTACCTGCTGTGTCCATCGCTGGTTACTGAACCACGATTATCGCTGACCTTCCGCGGGATAACAATATTTGAAATATAAACAAAATGGTTAGCGAGTAATAAGCGGCAAATTTCCCTTGGGATTCTATGTTTACTTACAAACTCCATAAAGCTCGTATCAGTTTTTCTGTGTCAACAGTTTGAAATTCTGGTTGTTAAAATGCATTGAGATCATCGGATGGCTATAATAAAAAGTAGATTTTTTTTTACCCCAATATAAAACCACTATAGATCTGTGACCTCACTACAAAACAAAAATATTTTGTCGTCACGACATATATTTATCTAAACCACAAGTATTGACTTTGTATGATTATTGTAACGTTCTATGCAAGAATAGCTATATTTTCGGGACATGACCTTAACAGTTTCACCTCTTACATTAGTAAAGGGCTAAATAATTTACTTAAAGTGATTTTACAATCGTCAATGGAAAGCTTGGAAAGCCCTATGTTAGGGGCCCGGCATGGCCAGGTGATTAGGGCGCTCGACTCGCAATCTGAGGGTCGCAGGTTCGAATCTCCGTCCCACCAAACTTGCTTGCCCTTTCAGCCGTGGGGGCGTTATAATGCGACGGTCAATCCCACTATTTATTGGTAAAAGAGTAGCCCAAGAGTTGGCGGTGGGTGGTGATGACTAGCTGCCTTCCCCCTAGTATTACACTGCTAAATTAGGGACGGCTAGCGCAGATAGCCCTCTTGTAGCTTTGCGCCGGGCCTCTCTCGATTAGTAAGTTCTTTTCCTTAAAGTGCCGAGTGAGATTTTTTTCCATCATTATTTCCTCTCTTCTGTATTTCCTTGTGTTTACTCATGAGTTTGTTTGTGCATATGTTTATTAAACGTATCGTGATCAATTACTATGTAATACAATGAAAGCAAAACAACTAGCTTTTCAAGATTCGTTGATTGGTTCTTTTTGGATATTCGAACAAATCTATACAAGAGCTGTGTGAACTGTCCGTCCCTAATTTTGATCAGATAGACTAAAGTAAGGGCAGCTTGGTAACTAATTAACAACACCTACCGTCAACTCTTGGCTACCGTAATCGAATAGTGGAATTTGACTGTCACTATTATAACATACCTATGGCTCCAAGGTGTGAAGCGTGATTTTGCAGCAACTGTACAAGAACTAAAGAACCTCGAATTCGCTCTCCGGCACCCTAATCATTAGGCCTAATTTTGAAATACTTTTATAAAGAAATGCTTTATAGATTCATTACAGCATTACCGGCACACGCAAAGAATTAAATATATATATATATATATATGATAATTACGAGAAAACAGTGTCGTGCCATTACAAAAAGCTGAGAGTTTCGTATTTCCTCGTGTCTTGATATTTAATCTTTAATTATCGTGAGTTATTTTTTATAGCGTAAAAAAGTACGTGTGAATTTCACACTTTGAAGAAAATATTCAACCAGACTGACGCCTCAAGTCTTTTTCACTTCGTATTTCACTAAATTCATAAAACATTTTATAAAACTTTTACAATTCTTCCCCTAAACTAAAACAAATAATTAATGACCTTATAAAAATGTGATTTTGAACTTTTTAATGTATGGTTTTATCATGAAATACGAAGTATGTATTTAACAACTGCATTTATATGTTGTGGCTTAAAGTATCACGGGGCCACCTAGTGTTCATTTAGAGAACAAATGTTGTAAAAAGCCATATAGTACATCCTTCTTTGCGAAAATACATGAATTGTAAGAGAAATAAAAAATTTCCAAATAAGTCCATATCTATGTATATTTTCATATGTATGTATGTTCTAACAACTACTCCTGATTAGCATAAAATTCATCAGTGCTAGATTTATAACATACACTTTTACCACGACATCGCGCGCAAGTATAGGTCCTTTCGAAATGAATGCTTAGTGACTGATCGATAACTAAAGAGCTGTTCCAGCATCTAAAGGACCATGTTCTTAAACAAGTGACCGAAACTAACCGCAACGTTGAGTGATTATAAATGGGAAACCATTAGAAATTAAACACGTTGAAACCGAATCAAGAAGGATGTAAACAATATAGTTGTCTAGCCTTACAATGCCAGAGAAAAAGCAAAAAAGCTAAATCTATCGATAATTATTTTCTTCCGGTTAAAAAATCTAGAATGTCCAACGATCTACGTTTTCAGCAGCAAGACAAATGAAATCAGTTTTAACTGTAGCTCCTCAGAGCAAATAGAATATTTGAACTGTAGCTGCTCAGAGCAAATGAAATCAGTTTTAACTGTAGATGCTCAGAGCAAATGGAATTTTTTAACTGTAGCTGCTCAGAGCAAATGGAATATTTTAACTGTAGCTGCTCCCATTTTGTTGCATGTATGGTTCACAAAAATGTAGTGTTAAAAATTCCATTTGCTCTGAGCAGCTACAGTTAAAACTGATTTCATTTGCTCAGAGAAGCTACAGTTAAAATATTCCATTTGCTCTGAGGAGCTACAGTTAAAACTGATTTCATTTGCTCTTTGTGGAGTCATGACCTTGTCGGTTGGAAGATTTCTAAAAACGTAAATAAAAATACTATCAACATTGCATTAATTACACTAATTCCTACTGGGGCCCCCCTATCTATTTTGCATAGGAAATAAGTGATGCGTAGTCATTCGAACGCTGGAATAGTAAAAACATTAAATTAATCAATATGATGCAATGTGTGGATTCAACCGGTAGTGAACAGTACAAAAACAAGTCGTTAATTGGAGAGTTAACCGTTGTCAACGTATCTGTTGAACGATGTTTATCATTACTCGTATATACATATGTATGTATATTTGAATTTCGGGGTTCTTTGATTATCGAATCTCAGGTGTGATATGAAGCTCTAACGTTTCATTTTTTGACCAAGTCTACCTTGTGAGAGTTTCACTAAAACTGCAGATCCTAGATGACAAGCTCATTGGTTGTGTTGCCTGATACAAGCTTTTATTTTATTTTGTCCTGTATGGAAATATTCGCCGTTTCTGTAACTTTCACGACAAAATATCTTTGTTCTGTATTTCTACTGATCTCCAAAGTTCAAGAGCGGGGATCTAATTTTTACCAAGAGTAATTGATACTATAGATATCACGTGAGAAAAATAAATGAATAAATAACTCTGCTAAATCCTGAAAAACCTCAACACGTTTTGCATTTGGAAAACATTGAAAAATTCGAGCTTTATCATTACAACATGTTCAAAAACGAAAACAATAAAGAAATGAGCGAAGAAAACCGTATAGAAACCTCATGATGGTTTTGTGGCGCCTTTTTCCCGAAAAGTTTTGCAGTTAAATAAAATGTTTTTAGTCTTAAAGTATTCTATTCTGCCCTTCGCATTTTTTTATTTGTTTATTGTACAATATTGATAAAATCCAAAAGAAACTACGTAATCATTACAAATTTTGTATGTCACGTCTACAGTTTGACTGAATATCGTTAACATGGTAACTGTTTGGCAAGGCTAGTAGTGTTCGTTCACTTGAAATAAAGCTCTAATACCTCAGTAGAAATGGTTCTTAATTCTGACGAACTGGACATTCCTTTTCAAGTATGTGAAGCGATTATCTATTGAAGTGGATCTGTTAGGTTACATCTTTTGTTAATTAACACAGAATTCTAATTAACCTTCATATCTACCAATTAGAATATACAAATAAGGTTTCCAGTTTTGGTGTTGTAAAATATATTTCACTCACGCAGTAACCCTATATTACTATAGGAATTTCAAGAATAGGCAACATTGATGCTACTAATTTATTATTGTAAATTATTCAGCCGGAGAATCTGATTAGAATACTAAAGAATATATGAGTAGCACGATCTGTCATTTAATTTACCATTTGTCACTGAATAAATCAGTAGCATCAATGTTGCCTATTCTTAAAATTCCTATATAATTCTATATACAAGATTACTAAAGGAGTAATAGACATTTCAAAACACCATACATATAGGACTCATTCCGCCACTATACGAAGCTCAGTCTTATTCTTTCGATTTGCCAGGATTATTGATGAGGAATGGAATTCCCCGAAAGCGGTATAACTCACTCGTAAGTGGTGAACTGAATGATAGATTGGGTTTCATATTTACTTGTTTTTTGTACTGTTTAGATAGTTTGTTATAGAGCTTGGATTCATTATACCTTCCTACCAGTAGCATACAAAGATGTTTATAAAAATTAAGTTAGAAATTATTAATCCATTTGCAGCTGTAGTTAAGCGTAATTTCGATTTACAATATATCCTATTTAATATGAATTTCTAATTAATTGTTAAAATCATGCCATTTTATGATGAATAGTTATAACCTAAAGTTTCGTAATACACGTGGTGTATTTATGCATATTATGATTTCAGGTCTTTATTGTGGTAAATAAAGACTATATTTTAATAATGGTGTTAGTAGGTTCGATAAGTGTAGCATCATTTTCGCTTAGTTAATTACCGTTTTACTAATGGTGTTAGTAGGTTTGATAAGTGTAGCATCATGTTCGCTTAGTTAATTACCGTTTTAATAATGGTGTTAGTAGGTTCGATAAGTGTAGCATCATGTTCGCTTAGTTAATTGCCGTTATATTTATGTTTAGGCAACAAAGTTCAATAAAATTTATTATTCACAACATTAGTATCGCTTTCTAAAAGTTTCAGGGTGAATTATTTGGAGATTTAAAAATGAAGCTAAATATATAATTTAATTTGTATGAAAAGTAATATGGGGGATGAATATTTTACGTAAGCACCGAATATATGATTTATTCAAGAACATTAACATCCTGATTTTTACTTAATATCTGAATATTCTACTAGAATATTTTCAGTTCATGTTTACAAAGCAGCATAGAAAAAAAACGAAAGTTTTTTTTTCATTTATTTTAAAAACACAAAAGTAAAGAACATTATGCAGTCTTGGGTACTAATGATCGCTACAGTAGTGATCGGTGGGATGAGGGTTAGTTTTGTGACCATCTGTTGTTGTCTGCCATATGCTCACTTTTTTGCCAACTTCACTTTCCACCCCTTTATAACATAGTCACTCTCGTAGTTTGCACGGAGTGCTATCATTCGATGGATGGATCATCAGTTAAGTGGTGTCTCATATGGAAAAGAATTCAATTTTATGGTGGGAGATAAACACTGGTCGTTTAACTACCGAGATCAACATCTTCTCCGAGAAAATGTGCTTTCTGCTTTGTGGTTTACTCTTCTCTCATACCAGCAGCTGTTGCGGCGCCTCACGTCGGAAGTCGACTGACATGGGACACCCCACACCCTAGTTCCCTCGTTTGACCTTGCTGGTGAATTTCAGAAGGTTTTTGCGGTTGATGTGCGCCGAATAGAACCGCTGTCATAGTGTTGGATCGTAGAAATAATGGGAAAAAGGCAGACGTGGATAATATTCATTATTTGTTTAAATAGTTGAAAAACTCCAAGTTTTGAAAACTCCCAGTGAATTGAAAACGTATAAAAAATACCTATAATTTAGTTGATGGGAAATAGAACATTTTAGCATTTTAAAGTCAAATAAGATATTAACTGTTCAGTTAAGATCCCCACGAATTAGTTTGTTTGTTTTGAATTTCGCGCAAAGCTACACGAGGGCTATCTGCGTT
>NW_013667046.1:285624-292005 GCF_000517525.1 Limulus polyphemus
AAAATCATACTTTACAGAGCATGTTACATCTTCATGTAAACAGCGGTGCCATTACCTTTGGCGTCTACGGTCAACGATGGTTGCAATGAGAGACGCTATGCCCTTAGATAAAAACATATATAAAACTTTGAACGAGGTTCTATATATTAAGTTTAAGTGTTTGCCTTATTTCTGTATTGTATAAATGCACGTCCAAACGGAGGGCGACAGAAGAGTTGTGTTCTTCATCAACCTTTTCGCTTGACATAATTTTTTGAAATTTAAGGCTTAGAATTTTGGTATCACGAATTGATCTTATCGCCCTTATTGATTGACCCATTTGAGCAAAGATCGAGAACTAGCGAAGAAATAGTCAACGTTTGCTGCTGGTTATGAGTCTCAAACAATGTAGCAGCTATGTTAAAACATAGATCAGAGGGTACATAACGAACCGAGACATTTTCTCTTGAGTCACGCATTTCAACCAAGTTTTCTATCAATACTTTAAGATTCAATAGATAACATTATGATATAGGCGGAGGGCGTATTTAAGATAAGTTGAATAATTTGTGTCACACTAATATATATTAAACTGTTAGTAACATAGTCAGAGTTTATTGGTGATAAAACGGTACTCTGTGGAGGAAGATGGACCACCTGGTGTTGATGTGGCTGTCAGTTCTGATGATGCTGATAAGTGACATGTAATGCTTAGCCCTTGGGAGCCACGTGAGTCACTTAAAGCATGTGTTCTGGTGTAAGGGGTGCGGTTGTGGGTGAACTGAAGTGACGCTCCTTAGACGAAACTTCATTACCAACCTGCACGTGATAGACAGTTGGCTTATAAGCTGCCCAAACCAGAAAGCTTTTAATAAAAAAGATTCAGAATTGAAATCTTTCCTCCTGCCTCCTAGTGGTCGGGAATGAAACATTCATTTTTCTAAAATCATTAAAAACAAAATCAGACACTAAGCCTATTTTTTTTTTAATTAATATTTTATTATATGACTTCTACATCCAGAAATATACCATAAAACAACATAAAACTTAGATTTAAATTTGTTTCTCGAGCAAGTTAGGAGAAAGTTAAAACAGACATTATTCCACACTTTCGTCCCTCGAAGGGTCAGCGGTAGAATGTAATTGTACGGACAGACAACGCAAACATCCGGTGTTCGATTCCTCGTGGTGGAAAAGTGCAGGTAGCCCATTGTGTAGCGTTACCCAAAGAGAACAACAACAATGATTTGTACTTTCTGTATTTTTAGTGTCGATTTGCTTCTTTTAAACCAATTTCAAATACACCATTGTGTAACTGCTAGGAAAGAAGCAGTTGGTTGTGAACGTTCTTGTTTCTTTGTGTTTTTTAATAAGAATTTTAATTGGGATAAGAAGAAAAACTAAAATA
The DNA here is from genome assembly GCF_000517525.1 of Limulus polyphemus. Taxonomy (NCBI): domain Eukaryota; kingdom Metazoa; phylum Arthropoda; class Merostomata; order Xiphosura; family Limulidae; genus Limulus; species Limulus polyphemus. Next base: position 287,012 of record NW_013667046.1, read on the forward strand.
CATGACGTTCATCATCCATATTTATCCACATTCTGGGAAAATATAAAAGTGGGCCCTCTATTTACTCAATCTTTACTGGTAAACGTACCTAGACCCTCTTTTCACCCACTCTTTACCCATAAACTTACCTAGACCCTCCTTTCACCCACTCTTTACCTATAAACTTACCTGGATCATCATTTCACTCAATCTTTACTGGTAAACGTACCTAGACCCTCCTTTCACCCACTCTTTACCTATAAACTTACCTGGATCATCATTTCACTCAATCTTTACTGGTAAACTTATCTAGACCCTCCTTTCACCCACTCTTTACCCATAAACTTACCTAGACCCTCCTTTCACCCACTCTTTACCTATAAACTTACCCGTCACACTTTCACTATCAACCATATTCTAACCATTGTTACTCTTTTATTTCTAGATAACTTAGTAAATAAGTATTTGTTTTAGACATGAAATGAGTTCTATGTATCATTTCAATGTATTTATGTATGAGAGATATTTTAGGGTATAAATTCCTCCTTTCTGTCAAATATACTCATTTGTCTTCTTTTGTTTGGGGGGGGGGATCATTCTGTTTTAAGTACACATCTGTAACACAATTTTTATAAGGTAATCCTCTCTGGTCAGTTTAGTGTCCCGCTTTTATGGATTTTTATACACCGTTTTCAACCTGTCCTTCCAAAACACATGTAATGTATTTAAGGATAACTTTATAAGCTTTTTCTGTTACTTAACACATGTAACTCTATCAACGACAGAGGATTATTATAAGAAACGATCGCATAACGTCGTTGTGTGTGTGTGATTAAAAGACTTAACGACCCTATATCCAACAGGGTTCTCTTTCCTTATTGCTTCTGTATGTTTAAAGGGTTTAATTTTAAGTAATTAACTAAAAGGGCAGAACGTAAACAACAAAGACATTCATAACGTATATCGTTCCTGATATGAGCGATTTCGCTGAAAAAGCCTGTTCTGTAGTTAGGCTCAAGAAGCTCTTGATCTAAAGAGCTAGAAAATCACATGCTTATGACTAGCCTTTCTCAGCCCTAAACAAACCGTACATTTTGTAATCAATGACAAACCTTAGGACTAAACTCATCTGCTAACAACAGAGAGAACCATATCATTCCGTAAAAGGCGTGACCTACTTTAGACGTTTCCCTGCATCTGGTGCACGATTGAGGGTTGGGGTGAAAGTCAGGGGACCGAAAAGAGAATAGGGTCTCGAGTTTCTAGCTAATATAGGTTACTATAACCAAGCGCGTTTGCCCTTTGTATTGCTCCCGACGATTCTGTATACTTCAGTGACGTTTTGCACGCTTCCAACACTGAGCTCTGAAAAAAAAAAAGAAACACCTCCCTCATGAAATGTAGTCAAAAATATATCTCACTTTTAGCCCCAGCGCCTCTTGAGCTTCTGTACACAGGTGCATGATACAAAGATAGAATATCTGATAAATGTTAGCTTTGCTGAAAACGTCGTTGCATTAATTTCTTATTACATCTTAATATTAATCTTCTTCTTAAATAAGATCAATTCGTACAAGAAGTATGAGTTACATCCCGTAAGAATTCTCAAACAATTTAATTTTGAATCTTAACATTCAATATCTACAACATATGTTATTTCACGAATTTGGTCGTTAGTATCGGATCTGTAGGCATCATTAAGTTGTACAAGATTAAAACAAAAATAACATTTTGGTAGATTTTGCTTTGTCTTTGTTTCAGCAAACACGTAACTGTCGAAATTTATCAAATACACCACTTGATCTCATTCACTCCCTCACACACCCTTTATTACATAAAGAAAGAGAAAGTATAAATAAAAAAATATCGCTAAATAAAGAGGATATATAGGGTTGGCTACCATGGGGGGAGGGGAGCAAAGTCAAAATCAAGGGAGGGTGGATCTGCCTCCAAAATTATGTCAAAATCAAGGGACGGTGGATCTGCCTCCAAAATTATGCCATTACAATCAGGAGAATCAGCTGTCACAATCAGATTTGATGGGTTTAATATTCATAAAGTTAGTTTAAGCCATACTGCAGACTTGCAGCTATATATATATTCCGTAATAGTCAATTTTGGTTTGTTCTTTTAGGTTTTTAACCCTATAAGGTAATTTCATCTTATATAAAACATCTGCTCATATGAATACAGTAGTTCGAGGTTACATAAAGCACGATATTTCAATGGCGGCCGTGACGTTTTTCAACACTTAGCTACAATATAGGTATCTAGAGGTTGTACGTAAAGCTGCTGACAAACCTGGCGACTTTTATTATGATTTAAAATTAAGTGTAATAAGTAGTGTGAAATTGTGAAGTGAATAAAAAACTTATAAATTCATATACGTACGCTGAATTAATTTAGAAAGAATTATGTTTCTCATTTTCCAGGGGAGGGAATGTCCCCTTGCTCTCTCCTTGCGGACGCCCATGTTGGCTACTGAACTTGAAAAAAAAGGAACCAAAGAAGATAGGGATGGAAGTGGACATATCACTTGGTCGGCTAATGATCACATAGCTGACTAAGTAAGCTGTCTTGACTTTATATGGAGAATAAAATCCTTACATTACTGGCTTCCCCATTTTGTCTATCAAAACTTGATGTTTGAATAGAATCAAATCTTTCCTCTAGTTAACTGTAGAATACAACTTTTATGACTATTTTACAATAGAGTAACATTTTACGATTAGAAATTCTAGTTCTATTTGTTTTGCCAGTGATGTATGGAGTGTATTTGCAATGTAAAGTGGACACAGCTTAGTCTGCTATATGATCATTAGCCGGATCAAGTGATATGTTCACTTCCGTCCCTATCTTCTTTGGTTCCTTTTTTATAAATTTTGCATAGAATAATGATAAAAATAGGTAGTCAAGAATCATGAAGACTGTTTTGCTCTATCAAATGATGATAAAATTATAGTTACTGATAGAACTAGGTAGGCGCTAGGCCTGATGAATAAATAAGATGGTGAACGAAAATAAGAAATCTCGGTTTTAGCTATTCGCTACTTTTTGACTATAGGACGCTCTGGATAGCTGAAAAGCGGCATATACACTGAAGATAGAGCGACTATGCTAGGTAAGTTTTCGTATCTAGCTTCTATGATCTTTAGAGAAGAAAATCCAGATAACCTTTGTATTGCTTTAATACGGGCGTCCGTGCCGTCCCTACGATAATTAATGCTTTGTTGTTTAAGCATTATTAACTAGTAACTGTATTGCCCAGAAATTATCTGACTAGATGTGGTCGTGTTGTTTCAAAAACAGTATTATATTTGATGGCACTTCTTCCTTAAGTTTTTGGTGCCTTGATAACTTATGGATAGAAAAACAGTGTAGCTGACACTGATTCTTTTCATCAGCCTGCTTATTAACATTAAAATAATTTGCATATAGTGTTAACACGTGATTCACTTACGTTTGGCGTAATATTACTTCAGTCGTTGATTTCGTTCAATTTTTTGAATGAACGTAAGAAATCTACAATGTTCCCATCCATCGAACATTTAGGCCTTTCTGTATTTTGTTGTGGCCAAGGCCTTAACATTAAATAACATTTATTATCAACTTTGTGATTAACTTTTTACGTTATTCTATTAAAGTCTGATGAAGTCAACTTTGAATAATATTCGCTGTTATTATTTCCTTAATAAAACTTAGCATTGAACGAGTAAAAATACTTCATCAGACTTTAATAGAATAACGTAAGAAGTTAATCACAAAGTTGACTTCAACAGACTTTAATAGAATAACGTAAGAAGTTAATCACAAAGTTGACTTCAACAGACTTTAATAGAATAACGTAAGAAGTTAATCACAAAGTTGACTTTATCAGACTTTAATAGAATAACGTAAGAGGTTAATCACTTGAAAATAAGAATAGTTAAGAAAACACAGTTTAGCGTCTCAACGAGTGTAACGATGCTGTGATGGGGTCTTGCTACATACGAATAAGTTAATCAGGTTATCTAATGGTTGAGTATGTTACAGTGAAACGATTTTAGAGCTTCATCACGTCGTAACAGTCCATGTCGTCTCGTCCGATCATGCTCTATCTGACGGCGGTACATGTTGACAATAGCTCCGCAACGTAGTCTTTATTGCAAAAGGCTCCGTCGTCACGTCAAAAGCACACCACAACTCCCAGTACCCGTTTCAATAGTCTGATCGCATAGAATTCCATAGGCGCTGCGACTTACGGCTTAACCGATGTGTCTTCGTATGGAATAGCACGAATACCCTTTTCATTATCCAGCTGTTTGAGGTATGGAATGGTTCAACGAATACATCTAAAAACAACTTGGTAAAGGTGAGTTTGTCGCTTTTGATTATGTTGCACATTGTTGCCTTGGTCACGTGGAAAGACGGTTTTTACAACTGACTGTTGTGTTAGTAAATTCTTATATTTTACAAGACGTTGCATTATGCGTTTCACGGCAGTAATACGACTTGTTGCGAGGCTCTTTCTGGCTGGTCCTGGCTACCTACGTTTATCCATATCCTTTTCTTATCTATTGCCATTAATTACAACTGATATTCACCGTTTGGGAATTCTAAATCCCAGATCTTAACACATCTTTATGTTCTAAATGTATCAATAGTTTGCGTCGGAAAGGAATGTTACATACACTGCCCTAAGATGACCAGTTTTCAGTGACATCACACTTTCTATGCAGAGGCGTCGCTAGGTGTTTAGAAGATTCGGGCTCGGGTCCACCACAGGCGCGGAAATTATCGGCGTTTTAGTATGAAATCAATCATGGTTTTCTATTCTGATTTTTCAAGACGCCAACTGAAGATTCTGGCCACATGGGAAAACCTTTAGTTTTAGCTCAGCCTCTAAGTTTTATATCATTAGATATTAGAGAAACATTAGAAATAATGAAATATAGTAAACAAAAACAAGTATTAAATAGAGACGAAGGACCAGCAAGTCAATACGTTGATATGTGGCGAGATATATTATAATATAT
>NW_013667047.1:0-5576 GCF_000517525.1 Limulus polyphemus
TAGAAGAACACACATTTAAATGTAACACATGCTATGTAAAAACTTAAACCAATGAATGATATATACCAAAGATGATACAAGTGTATATTTCACCGCATAGTAACGAACCCGTTTGGAATATTAACATAAACTTAAAATTCTAGTCAAACCCTTGTACATATTTTGTTCAGCTATCATTGAGGCTTTACGTAACTGATATAAAACAAGATTTATCTCGGAAAAATCTGGAAAAATTAAATCATTTTGTTATACTTAGTTGCGTTTAATTAACCTCAATTGTCAGAACGTACAAGCCTTTCATTATTAAAGTACACCATATGATGCTAAGTTGACGTAGTTTCATATCCTTATATGTAGCTTCTTATTCTCTGATAAATATAAAAAATATTATATGAAAAGCACTATTTTATTTTATACTCACAAATAACTCATAAAAGTAAGCCAAGTTACCCAGCTAATTCTCATCATGAAAGCTGTATTAAGGTTTAAAGACAGCAGAAGGCGTTTTAATCGATTATATGGTATCTTGTCTCTATCGTGGTCAATATGCCCAGTGGTGCTAACTTATATAACTACTCGTAGCTCATTATCTCTAAACTTCGAAATTGTTGAGCCTTAAGGATAAGTTAATTAAATTTTTAATGGGTGAAGGTGGACGATCTTTGTAAGAACGGAGAATTGAAAGAAAAATACGCCCCCCCCCCAAAAAAAAAAGTAGCGTGGGTAATCTCAACACTACGTTGTTGGAGCATACTTGAAAGACTGGCAGTGTGGTAGTGGCTATTCTAGTTCCAATACTATAGTAGAGAGATGGACATAAGTATAACACGGTAATGATGGACCATTTCACAAAATGGATGAAGATGTAACGCTATACCAATCAAATCAAGAAGACGTAACACTTCCTCAGAAGCTAACAGGCTAATGAGGATATTATATAATTATTTAATTCATTGTCTCGAATTGATGTTGTATCTAATCTAATTATTACTCTGTCAGTAACAGGTTAAACTTCGTGCTCATTAAATGTACACACACTTATACACGAAAGCGAACTATCATTATGTAACACATTGTAACTTCCTAATAAAATTGATTATTGTCATTATACTTTTCTTTAAGAAGATATTGTGGTCTGTAAGATATCATGTTACCATCAGCAGTAATATATAAGCCATCACTCATAGAGCCATAAACAACGAATAATACAAAATAGTGTAAATTACATAATGCTAAATAAACATTTCTGGTAATTTTTATAATAAAACGAAAAACTAGCTCAAATTCTAAAACAAATTTATATTGAAACACAATTCAAATATTCATTTGTAAAATATATTAATACATTTTTCACTTTTCTCAAACTACTCCTTAAAAACCAATAACTACTGGACGTTCGTTAAATAAGTACCTTCATGCTTCCATCCAAGAGTTTCATAAAAACAAAACTATAACATGAAGTTTAATTAACGATTAGAATCCTACACGTTTTGTCCTCCGGCGGGACAGTGGTAAGTTTTCGGATTTACAACGCTAAAATCAGGGATTCGATTAGCATCGGTGAACACAGAAGATAGCCCGATATGGCTTTTCTATAAGAAAACTCACACACACTTACACGTTTTTATTCTAACTACGATAAAAAGGTGTGTGTTCTTATAGCAAAGCCACATCGGGCTATCTTCTTTATTCATAGAGGGATATCGAACCAATGATTTTAGTGTTGTAAATCCGAAGATTTACCGCTGTCCCACCGGGGGAGCCGATAAAAAATATTATTACTCAAGGGTCACGTGGTCTCTCCTTGTTATTTTGATGTTTTGTGTGAGTGTGTGTATCGCATATGTCATTTTTATCAACCTTTATACAACTGTATATAATTTGCTTATGAACATGGGAAATATGTTAGTTCGATGAGTGATTTATTTTGCCCATAGACGTATTATAAAGATCATACTTCTATGGTTTTATTTTAAAATGTTTAAAGCACAAATTAAACAGCAGGTAGCGTTATTATTTGTGACACAACGTTGTTATTGAAACGAAAGTAACGCTATGAACTAAATATATTGTCAAATACTTTAAATTGTCACGTTGTTTCGAGATTCCTGAATTTTGAACACCAATTGTAAATAATTATTATCATCTGTATAGCTGTGGACATTTTTTGTTTTGTTTTTAGAGCAAAGTAATGAATAATAAGGGTACGACGCCTACCAATGTGTTTGTACCTCATACCTCGAGTGCTACTCGGAAAAGATTTTCACCATCGTTTCAATTTGATGTTTAAGCTTCAGAAATAACAGCTGTAAAATTTTTTTAGAAGAAACTTACCCATACTTCTTTTATAAAAAAAATTCAATTATGTAAGAAGAAGTGAAATATTTTGGTTTTTGAAATACACTGGGAAAATCAAAAGGATGTTTAAAATATGTTAACATTTACGCAGTGAGGCAAGCATCTAGAGTGCGAAAAACACGTAAAAGTATAACTTATAGTGATTGCATTCATCGTGAGATAGCTAACTCACGATTGTCGCTTGTTGTAATTAAGAAACCCATTTTAAACTAGTAAAGAAACCAGTTTATCAACTATATTTGTTATCTCAAACTTACGGTTGTTAAAGATCTGTTAATTTTCTTTTACATAGTGTTGAGGAATGGTCATCGATTTCTCTTATTCGTACGTTCTTCTGTAGGCCTAGTTCAGTAGTTCTTTTTTGCTCCATGCCCCACCACCACACCTCAAAAAATTTGATGCACCCTTAATATAAAACAAATTTGGTGTCGAAAAGATATAATAATATAATGTAAAATTTTTCTTATTGTAGCATTTTCAAATTGACCCACGTTCAGAATCACTGGCCTAGTGTATCACCGAATCAGTATCATTATTAATATCAACTAAAGTCTAAAGCTGCCAGCCATTGTGATTGTGTATCACTATCAGTTTAATATATCCTTACAGTGTTATAGTTAAACTCAAGAGCGAGAGAAACACTTCAACTTCAAGAATAATCATGGAAGCAGAAAATATCGAAGAAGAACTAAAACAAACATGTGTTGGTTGGATTCGTCATTTACTTTCAAGCAAGGAAGAGTGGGATGCTTATGTTTTAGAAAAAGTGAAAAAAAGAGAAAATAAAACTAAAAAGACAGAAGGTAAGCTGGATTGGAATTCTTATTTATTCCATTTAGTCTTTACATTATCATATTCTTTATATGTTTCTATTGCGTTTAGTTTTATATTCTTAACTTAATTTTTAAGAATTGTCTGAAAACAGTATGAGATATTGAACTATTTTATACAAATTGTGGATCAGAATTAAATAATGTGATTTAAGTATTGCTTTCTACTTGTTATGATTATAAGTCATCTGCTAGTCCAATAACATTAAAAATTCAGTCACTATAAGTTTATAAATAATTTCTGCCTCTACAAATTTTTATGAATATGCAACAGTTCAACAATGACTGATTTACCGAATCTAGTAATTATTTTGTTCCAATAACTTATTTATATGAATATGTTATATCTGAAAAAAGAATTATTTTGATATGTATTTTAACAGCCAATGATTTTGGAATATTAACTTTTGTTAACCTATAAAAAGACTTTCTAAGTATTGTTCCAGTCAATAAAATTTATTTAATTTTATAACTTTTATGAACATGTAGCTCATTTTTATACATATAATAGTAGGCACTTCAATACTCAGTTACTTACATGCATTTGTACCAGTCTATTAATCAATTATTACTAAGAATATTTATTTTTATACAGTTCTTATTTGTTTGTGGTATGAACTTTGTTATAGGTTGATGTGATTCTTAATGTCACAAGAAAAAGAAAATGCTTGAGCTATATGTTAAATGTAATTCATTGTTCTGAAAAGAAAAAGAAAGTTTTAAATAGAATGGTTGTCTCTAGACTGTTTGATAAACTTGTTATGGATTAATAAAATTTTCTGTTTGAGGCTTACCTATTATCCAACATGGTTACCTTTTTTTAAGTTGTTCTATAGATAAGATAGTTGAATCATCATTATAATAGAATTTAACATAACACACTGCTTTGGGACAACAAGGGACCTATTGGTCCATCTTGGCTGCCACATTCTCTAAACTAAACTAAAACTATTAAATGAATAAATTAGAAAAAAAATCTTAAAGCCAGCCCTTATCATTCATATAGTTATCAAGCTTTCTCTTATACTTACATAAATTTACTGCATTCACAAGATCCAAACACAACACATCCCAAAGGCCAACCACCCTGTTAGAAAAATAAAACTGTCTTAACTATTCTTGCTGTTAAATATGAAAGATGATAGTGCATCAAACTATCAATTCCCTTTACAATCTTAAATGCTTCAATCAGATCCCCTCTTACTCTTCTTTTTTTCAAAAGAAAACAATTTGAGAGATCTCAACATCTTGTATGACAATGCCTTCATCCAAGGCACCATTCTAGTAACCCTCCTCTGAACCTTTCCCACAATTCAATGTCCTTCCTAAGGTAAGGAGCCCAAGACTGAACACAATACTCCAAATTTGGCCTAACCAGTGACCTATACAATGAAATTATAACCGCTTTAGACTTGTATTCAATATCTCTATAGATACGACTTAATATCCTATTTGTCTTACCACTAGCAACAGCTCAAGAGACTGATCAACCATTTCACCAAGATCCCATTCTTTCGTGACACTGTTAGGGTTATTCCCATTCAAATTATAGTTATAATTCAAATTATGATAACCCACATGCATTATCTTGTATTTATTATAATTAAAATCCATTTGCCAAACTCACTAAATTATCTAAATCCTTTTGTTTTAAATATCTTTTTCTTTTGCTTAAAAAATAGAATATATATATATATATATCAGCTTTTGTTGCTTGTATTCTGCAGTATATAATTATGCATGTTTTTATGGGATATTTGCATACATACCAGTTCTAAGCCCATATTTATTCTTTTGTAATTCATATTAACTTTGACTAATTCATAAGAAATCATAAACAGTGTTTAATTTAAAATGGATATTAAAAGATTGTATAAAATCAACTGTATAAGTTCTCGGTCAAGAAGGACTACTGTATTACTTCTAAACAACATATATGTATATATTTGTGTTACATGGTAATAAAATACTGAAGTGGATCATAAAGAACCATTATAACAGTTGTATCTAGTTTAGATAAAAATATAGGTCATGAAATACTAAAGCGAGTCATGAAGAACCATTATAATAGACAAGAGATACTGAAGTAAGCTATGTTGTGAAGTAGAAAAAAAGTAATAACGTAGAACAGGTAGAACATGACAGATATGTTTAAAACATTTATGCAAAATATATCATGAAACAAAATGTCTTGTTTTTGTGTTAGTTACAAATATGATGTGTTATAAGCAATTTCTTAACAAGAAATAAAATTGTACATGCATGTGGATTATTAGATCTTCAAGTGAGACATATTAATTTTACATATATTTAAAAACTTATTGAAATTTATTTAGAAGTATAATGTGTATGTATGTATATATTTTCTTGTAGGCAGATTTTGTTAAA
>NW_013667047.1:6050-9330 GCF_000517525.1 Limulus polyphemus
TGAGTTGGCCAACGCGTTTCGAATGCGTTCTGCATCTATATACATTTTTCTATCTCCAGGTGGTGATTCACAGGATTCCAAGAAGAATGCTGATGAAAGACGGTCCTCGGGAGATGAGCCTAAAAATTAATAAAACAGCAAGAAAAAGCATTTTCATGCAATTATAGGAGGACATGAACAATCATAACTGAATTGTTCAACTTGCTTTATGTAATTTGTGTTGTTTGGCTGATTATGTGAATGTGCTGAATCACATTTTTAAGATTTCTCCAAACTACCGAGTTGGTATAAAGATACGTTAATATATGATTTTTAATTATTTTAGTTCTTTATGATATTGTTAGACTAGTCAAAATGTTATGCATTCTGTAAAAGTGTAAGTCATCACAAGGACAGGAGTAAGAAGATTGGTTACATGGAATTTGATATATTAATTGTCATTTCTTTATTGTTCAAAAATGAATCAATACATGTATTATTCTTCTTTTTGATGTACTTTAAAGAAATGTCTCCTTAGACAAAAGTAGTTCTTCTAACCATAAAAGAAAAAGTAAAGCCTATTCAGTGCTGTTTGAGATTTTGTTACATTGTTTTCATAGCACTATACAATTTATACCTCACTTTACAGTATTATGCATATACCTACTTATCCCTTGTATACACTATTACACTTATATACCCCTTATGTATGCACTATCATGTACGAATACCTGTAGCTAAAAATTTTAAAACTTTAGTTCACTGTATCACAGATAGTTACATATTTACTGTTTATTAATGAACCTTCGTGTATAACTAATACATTAACACTATCAGATATTCATAACTTTGTATTTGCACACCTTCTGTTTATTGGTCAACTCTTACTATTGCATAATATCAACAGTATTATTCATCTATATCCCTAAGTATTGATATTTGTATATGTTATAGTCTTGTTTTTCTGTTTGCTCACATTGTCACTTTCACATGTGTAAATTATATTATATTAGTGTGCTTTAGTATGAAAAGATGTTGAACATACATTATCACATCTGTACATTTTTGCCTGTACACTGACTAACCTTTTTTTTTATTAATACCCCTCCCCCTACACTTACGTATAACCACTTAATTTATCAGCACATGCAGAAGTGACAGATCTTTTGGTGTTTCAAGAGATTTGGTGGGGTTTAAACATGCAAATATAATCAAATCATAGTTAGCATCCAAGACAATAGCTAAAAACAAGGATCTTTCAAACTTTCAAAGGGGCATGATAGGGGCACTTGTCTAGCCAAAAAAGCATCATCATGAAAAATCATTACTTTCGGTGTTCAAGGACACGTGTGATCAGATACTATTGACAGCAGTAATTAAAAAATAACAATAATCTTTCTTGAATAAAAACTGGGGCTATCAACTTCTGCTCACTGATTAAGTTGAAAGACAAGGATCAGTTGTAAAGTATAACAAATTTCATACTGTCTCCCAATTGAATGGATTCTCTCAAGTGGTTTTGATTTGACTATTTCAATAATATTATAAAAATCTTTTATGACATCCAGTCCAAACATTACTTACATTGGTGTAGACAGAAAAGCATGGATTTACTGATGCTAAAAATACAGATTGTGGATACAGACTGGAAGTATCTACCATGGTATTTCATCCTTTTCTGTACTCATGGTAAGAGTAAACGTGTGAAGAAAACAAATGAAACACTTCACCCTACTTGTGTTTATTTTCACATTGTCAGCTACTGACTCAAGGTGTATAATAAAGTGAGGAAAATTCTCAGGGCAGATACTGAATGATTTGACTCCTTTAGAAAAGCAATTAACATCCAGAATGTACCTTAATGTTTTTGCTGTTTGTATGCAACTTGCAATATGATGGAAAGAGTTCTCTTAAAATGATAATTCATATTGGCGGTATTGTTAGAACATAATTATGAATTCAATCACTCTTCTGGACCAGCACCATCGTTGGATTTCAATCCAATTGAAAATCTTCGGGACAGACTGAAATGTTACACGTGTCATCCTAATCCTCTTCAATACCAGTGAACCAATTACATATTATATAGTTGATAAAAGGCACCTTCTACTATTCCGAAGTTAGTCTATTATTTTGCTGTAGGTGGTCCATGTTGATAAAGGTGTAGGTTTTAATGGGTTAGCCCATCAGTGTATCATCTCTAACGTTTTACTGTTTATTTGTCAACTTATAATTGTAACAGCAATATGTTCACGCTATGAAACACACATTCTTCTCATCACAGAATATTTTCTTAGTCTACCTTTACTACTGCTTTGTTTCTACTTTTTCACATGTGATGTTGTTTGTATCTTACACTTGTATTCTCAGTTTTAGTAATTGTTTGGAATAAGGAATAATATAATATTGTTGTAACAACTGTTAACATAATTTGTCTTAATAATCAATGTCATTAAAAAATGTTATGTCTTTCACTTGTTTCCACTCGCTGTTTACGTTTCCTGGACTTTCTGCCATTAATTTGGTAGAAAAAGTTAACTTGTATTCGTAACACTTTACTACGCTGATTTACATCAGGACACACAATATTGAAGTATATATATGTGTTACTGTTTTAAATTGACCTTATCCATAATTGGTATAAAAGTATCTTCAGAAATACTTTGTGTTGTTTCATCAGCAGTTGCTTGGTAAGTACCTTCGTTAATATAGTCATAGATAGTTACTTGAAAGTTGTTTTTATATGTGATTTTTACAGCTGTTTATATTTTAAACACAGCTGGATGATTAGTGAAATTTGCTAATCAATTAATCATTAAATATATTAATTGATTACATTAATGTACCATTCTCATGAGTTGACTGAAAAAATGGTTATTCTCACATTTTACAAAATGAACATATACTGTTACATGGAGTTATGATGGGCATATTGTGTTTAACAACAAACATAATGATAGTATTTGAATTACTTAGTAATAATCATAAATCCTTACATTCCTTTTAGGTGTCATTAAAGCTCCACAAGAGCACAAACTTTGTTGCTCAGTTGAAAACTAAGTTGCTTCACATGATCCTATAATTTTCTGCAGGTTTTCTTAATACTATAGTTTATTTTTGGAATAAATGGTATGTTTATTCTGGCTTGTTTGATTTGTTTAGGGACATGGTGATATGAACTTCTTTTGATGAAGTATGCTAGATAATTATTGGCTATGAAGGTGCATGGTTTGGTTTATATATATATATAGTTTTACAGACAAGAAACTATCCTTTTTTTATTGCCTGTGGATGGTTTGAC
>NW_013667047.1:10330-16138 GCF_000517525.1 Limulus polyphemus
CTGATATAAACTGTAATGTTTTATATATTACAAGTGCTACCCTTTATCGAAAAAATAAGTTTTTTAAGAACTCCATTTTTAGTACTATATTTACAAATTACATCAATAAAGATATAATCAAACCCTCACGTACAGTCAGTCCTAGTGAAAGTCGTATTCTTGTTGTGAGGAAAGTACTTTTATTTAAAATTGTGTCCTGTGATAAAGAAATGGTTGTTGCATATACCTTAGTTATTTTTTCTAATTGTCTAAATCTTGAATACCCAAAGTGTGAAATATTTTATAGATATTTGTTTCTGTTGCCCTTCAATAGATGGCGCCACATTGTATATATTATTTATATTATTATATTATATTATATTATTTTATATTATTATATTATTTTGGTTACATAGATCGAAACATACATCCGCACAACGTCCACTATAGTAAGATTAATGAGACATAAGGCCCACCTCACAAATTATACTACCAGGTGGTCCAGCAACAATTCTGTGGGCCTATTACGTCGAATATCGGGTTTCAATACTCACGGTGAGAAAAACATTGATGGCCCATGGTGTAACTTTGAGATTAATAACAAACAATAAACATAAAATTTACAACACAGAAAAATGGCTTCTTCCTAGTAAAATCTTTTTTTATTTACTAGATATACTTCCGCGTTCTGTTTCAAGGGTAAATCAAACGAAAATTAAGAGAAACAAATATTTTTATTTCTTCCTATTAAAGTTCCATTGTCATGCTATGTTGTAGCCTACATAATTACCCCCCCCCCCAGTAGCATAGCGGCATGTCTGCGGACTTATAACGCTAGAATCCGGGTTTCGATACCCGTGGTGGGCAGAGCACAGATAGCCCATTGTGTAGCTTTGTGCTTAATTACAAATAAACAATGCATAATTCTTCTCGTGATTTATGGCATGCGCACGTTTTGCTGACGTCACGACAATACAAATTGCAACGTTAAGCGTCCCTTATGTTACGTCATTTTAGTGTTTACTGACAGACAACACTCTACTGTAAAGTGGTGCGAGTGGTTAAAACAGGTTACTCCTGCAGGCAGCCTACGGCGTTCTTTCGGATAAACTAGTAATTTAAATATTTTTTAAATGTAATTTGATGTTTTGTAAATAAGGTTTGTTATGAATTTCGTGCAAAGCTTCACGAGGGCGCTAGCCGTCCCCAATTTAGCAGTGTAAGATTAGAGGGAAGGCAGCTAGTCATCACCGCCCACCGACAACTCTTGGGCTACTCTTTTACCAACAAATAGTGGGATTGACCGTCACTTATAACACTCCCACGGCTGAAAGGGTAACCCTCACATCTACATCCATTTGTCAGCAAAAAGATAAATATTAAAGAAAAAGGAATGAGAAAGCATCAATTTTTGCCTTGTATTATTATTTTCCCATCAAAAACATTATATTGTGAAACGTATTCCATATTGTTAAAACCAAAATCATTGCTTTGCATTGATCTAGCTAAGGTACTCCCCTTTCCTCCATTATTTTTAAATATTCACCAGGCATGATATTTTACTGTGTATCAGTTTACACGAAAAAATTCATTTTCTCTGTAAGTTAATATGACATAACACATGCCATAATTACTGTGCTGGACAAGCTAGAATTTTTCTTTTTTTCACCATATCATCAATATGAACATAACCTGTAACATTACTATTGTGTGTTTGTCTAAATAAAAGTTTCCTCTCTTCTTAAGATCAGAATGAAGTTACTCATATGATCATCACTCTGTACCGGACCAGCTAGAAATATTCCCTTTCCACTTCAGTATCAATATGAACACTGCACAAAATTACCATAACAAAAATTCTTCTTTTTCTCCACAGCAAAAAAGGTGACCATCAACACTTCTTTGCTATGTGTTGGACAAGCTAGAAAACATAAAAACCACACATAATATCATTACACTACTGTTGAGGGCCTGGTGGTTAGGGCACTCAACTCGCACTCTGTGGGTCACTGGTTCGAATCTACATCACTGAACGTGCTCACTTATTCAGCAGTGGGGCATTATAATGTGATAGTAAACCCCACTATTCATTGGTAAAATAGTAGTCCAAGAGTTGGTGGTGTTGACTATCTGCCTTCCCTCTAGTCTATCATTGATGAATTAGGGACAACTAGTGCAGACAGCCCTCGTGTGGCTTTGCACGACATTCGAAACAAATATTACTCTTGATTTGTTCCAGATAGAAAACTTCCCTTTTTCCGTAGTATCAAAATGAAATGTTGGACTAGGAAACTATTTCCTTTTATCTATAACATCGATACTAATCTCCCATGTAATACCATTACCAGTGTTGGACTAGCTAGAATTTTCTTTTCTCTCGTGTATGGCCAGGTAGTTAGGGAGCAATCTGCGGGTCGCGAATTCGAATTCCAGTCCCACCAAACATGCTTGCCCATTCAGCCGTGGGGGGCATTATAATGTGATGGTCAATCCCCCTATTCATTGGTAAAAGAGTAGCCCAAGAGTTGGCGGTGGGTGGTAATGACTAGCTGCCTTCCCTCTGGTCTTACACTGCTAAATTAGGGATGGCTAGCTCAGATAGCCCTCGTGTAGCTTTGCGTGAAATTCAAAACAAACTTTTCTCTCGTTTGAGATCATAACGAAGATTACATCTACAATCATTACTAGTATCGTTCAATTAGAATTCAATTTCTCCTCTACTGTAACATCATAATGAACATCCTACGTGACTTCTGTACAGAGAATATTATTGCGTGTTAGACAAGATGGGGTACCCCCCCTTACAGCAGTTTAAGTAACAATACGGTTTAATTAACATAATGTTTAATTTGTCAGGGTTTTACTGTCTTTTTACAACATGGTATGAGACGGGAGCTTACCACCAACAACGTAGATGTATTTATTTGCTTTAAAAGAAACAGCACAGCTATTCGAAAAATAGATTACAAACAATATCCATTTATTCATTAACAAGAATAAAAACCAATAGGAAGCGTGCACAATGGAGGGGCCCTGCCCTCGTACTAGGTCGGTCCTTTTGATAAATGAAATGATATATATTTCTATGACTGTGGTGTTAGTACTTGTGTGTGTTTGTTTCTAATGTATTCCCCTTGTTATCCTCCACCAGTAGCGGTCAAATTAAATTTTTGGCGCGAGCTCCTGCAAGCACTGATATAAATACTATTCAACTTGTACGTAAAGTTTCAACAAAACGGTAATGTAATACTAGTAGTAAACGACCCTATAACACCAAATTTGCTATTTTTCTTTGATTGGACACTCGACGTTTCGCTTTACAGCTTCTTTAGGAACGTCCACCAAAACACATACCGTAACTGCCAGTACAAAGCTCCATGTTTAAAGTCTTCCACCTTGAAGGATGAATAACTCTTCAGGAAGTGGTTGACGTTTAAACTGGGGTGACGAAGCCAAATAGATGACCAGGACAGCCATACATAATAGTACAAACCCCAGCAGATTTCCTATTAGTGCTGGACTTGGAAGTGTGCTGTACTTCGAACTAATAAGATAAATAAATAAATAACAGCCATTATATATATATGTGTGAAACAAAATAAGACAAATTAAAAACTTTATTATTAATTTAAGATGAATAAAAACACTACATAAAAAGCATAAAGAACCATTTCGTATCTTCAAGGACATTCTTCAGTTTCCAAAGACCTCTCTGTATAAGATGTGGAAACTTCCCGCTTACAATATCCATCATTGATGTGTGTATATATATATATATATAAAGTATTCCAGCAACACAACTACTAATAAAAATACATTTATTGACGTTATTTTAAAGTTAACAATTTTAAACATAATGTTAAATGGTTAAATTTCAGAAACATACTGAAAAGTTGTGGTTTCTTCAAATACTAGTCTATTTTAATATTGTTCTTGTTTCGCGCGATTAGAAGTTTAGAAAACACCTTTTTTTTGTTTGCTTACGTATGCTGTAACTCTCTTATTTGCAATCGAATCCCCGTCACACCAAACATGCTCGTCTTCTTTTTGGAGCTCAGATGGGCAAGGAATTCTTCAGTAGAGTCAGCACCCTGTGTCCAGGTCATGAGTGTCATCTACTCAACATTTCCATAGTGTTGGTGGTCTTGGAGCAGATTGTAAGGCAGAAACTTCAAATTCTCCGTGCAGAGATTGCTCAGAATGGTGAAATACGTGACTCCACGGCTAAACCTTCAAGTAGTTGAAAATATTGATCTTTTAATAGGAATTGTTAGCAATGAATAGCAATTAGTTCCAATTAACATTGTTTCAATGGATAACTTGGTAGGAAATATCAGTGTTGCAACAGGTTATAATTGTTGTTAATTGCTGACAAGGATTTCGTCTGTTGGAGAAACATTATGAATATGAAAACTGCTTGACATATTGCTTGATATATAGTTTGATGTATTGGTTACAGAGCTGGAACACTTCCATACATTACTGGTTTCTCCACTTTGTGTATTGAAAGCTTGATGTTTCAATAGAATCTCAGATTTCATCATTATAACTTTCCATTAGTTAACTTTAGAATACTACTTTTATGACAATTTTACAATGGAGTAACATTTTACAATTAGAAATTCTGGTTTTATTTGTTCTGGCACTGAGGAAGCCAGCAATGTAGGGATTTTATTCTTCATGTAAAGTTGAGATGGCATAGTCTGCTATGTGATCATTGTTTGGTTCCTTTTTTTTCAACTACAGTAGTCAGCCCTACATAGGCTTTTTATTTAGTGATAATGTTTTTTCCTAATACTTGTTTGTTTTATATGTGACTGTGGATTACTAGGTTATACAGTATAATATAGAGCTCTATAAATTTTGCATATAATAATAATAAAATAGATCATGAAGGCTGTTTTGCTCTATCAAATAAAACTAGGTAGGTGCTAGGCCTGTTGAAGTAAGATGATGATGAATGAAAATAAGTAATCTCAGTTTTGTCTATTCACCTGTTTTCAACCTTGGGATGCTCTGGGTAACTGAAAAGTGGCATATACACCAGAGATAGGGTGACTATGTCAGTTAGCTCTTCATATCTAGCTTCTGATGACTTGCATGTGTATTGATATGTTTTATTTGTTTACTTCATACATAATGTATGGGTTGGCTCCCTAAAGACACTGATTGTATAGTGTACAAAGCATTGAGTATTTTACATGTTACAATCATCTAATGTTTATCTATTATTGACTGGTAATTCCTGTTTTGCCTAGTACTTAAGCATTTTAAAAGAACACCAAATTTCTGTAAGAAAGCTAACATCAAGGGGTAATAACATTGTTTACACTAGAATTATAATATTTTCCTTTTTTTCAAATCTTGCATGTAATAATAATAAAATAGATAGTCAAAGATGGTGAAGACTATTTTGCTCTACCAAATGATGATAAAATTATAGTTACTGCTAGAACTAGGTAAGTGCTAGATTTGTTGAAGAAAGATGATGATGAAAAAAAAAGAAATCTCAATTTTGGTTATCGACAATTTTAAACTTTGGGATGTTCTGTGTAGCTGAAAAACAGCATATACACTGGAGATAGAGCGACTATAGAGAAAATTTTTTTTGCGGTAATGATAACTAACAGTCCTGAGGAAACTTCCACTTACGAAGTTGGTGGTGTTTGGGGTTTATTGGTGCAAAGCAATGTGGCTATCAATTGTGGTTATCATTGAAACAATGTTAATTGGAACTAATTGCTATTCATTGCTAACAATTCCTATTAAAAGATTAATATTTTCAACTACTTGAAGGTTTAGCCATGGGGTCACATATTTCACCATTCT
>NW_013667047.1:17041-19432 GCF_000517525.1 Limulus polyphemus
AAATTAAAATAATTTTTAAATTATTATAAAAGTATTTTCCTCACAACAAGAATATGACTTTCACTAGGACTGACTGTTCGTGAGGGGTTGATTATATCTTTATTGATGTAATTTGTAAATATAGTACTAAAAATGGAGTTCTTAAAAAACTTATTTTTTCGATAAAGGGTAGCACTTGTAAAATATAAAACATTACAGTTTATATCAGCACAATCCGAACACTTTTCCCGTGCAGTACTTCCCAGAAAAATCCTTTTTTTAAAGAAAATGTTGATTTTTTTTCTAAATTTGTGTCAATGCGATATGAATACTACGATTAGTTATTAATAACACAAACGACGTTTCTGTTAGTAATAGTTAATCGCATGCGCACAATCAACGTTTTGTTTCGTGTTCTAGACGTTTGTAAAAATACGAATGACTACATATAATTTACAGTTAAATTTGCTTTTAAAAATTATAAAACTGAATACAAGTGTGATTTCAAACAAGAGTGGAAATAAAAATCACATATAGAAAAAACTGTCCTTGAATTGTTTGTTTGTTTGTTTTGAATTTCGCCCAAAGCTACACGAGGGCTATCTGCGCTAGCCGTCCCTAGTTTAGCAGTGTAAGACTAGAGGGAAGGCAGCTAGTCATCACCGCCACTGTCCGTTAACAAAATATTGGAGATAATTTTAATAAAATACTGCGTTTTCAAGCCAGTCTTAAGACCAGGTATGATCACATATTAAAATTAAAGTAACAAAAATTATGATATTTTTGACAATATAAATGCATAGATGTTTTACTAAATTTTAAAAGTTGAAAAATAAACAGATTTGGATGTAATAATAAAAAAGTGGAGAAAAGTATAAAACTAATATAAACAATACTTACAAACCAATAAAAAGCTCCTCATTTATTCCAACCACACACGTAAACACGTCCATCAAAAATATTCCTAAGCCAAAGAAAGTATGAAACGCTAGATACTTTGACCTCCATTTTTTTAACATCCCAGTAAAGACGAAAAACACCACTCCGAAAATATACTGTAAAAAATAAAATAAACGTGTGTGCTGAGATATTCAGTTGTTACTTACTTAATTTAATGTTTTTGATAAGTTATTTTATATTATTATATTAATTTAGACGTTATTGACAAGTTATTTTTAAACTATAAAATTTTTCGTTTTGATAAACTACTTTTAAACTATTCTGCTAAAAGATTTAACATTACTGATGAGTTACTTTTTAAAAAAAATGTCTTATAAAATTTCTGAGAAGATACTTTTAAGCTAATCTATAAATTTGAATATTTCAAGCAAGTTATATTTAAACTATGAAGTTTAACTTTTTTATATAAGCTGCTTTAGACTATTATCTAAATTTAAATCTCTTGAATAAAATTGTTTATTGATGACATAGTTGAAACGTATTCTGCACATTTAACACTTCTGATGAATTGTTTATTTGCGTTATGTTAGAAGTTTTAATGGGTTCTGGCATGGCCTGGTGGTTAGGACGCTTGACTCGTCCTATGTGGTTACCGGACACCCAGGTGTGAAACTTCTTTAGTGTACTTCAATTAAAATCCCGTGTTTTCTAGTTAGGACTATTTTATGTAATCATGTTACTACTTTTCCCAGTGTTTCCTAGTTACAATTGTTCCCTGTACTTCAGTCATGGCACATAATGTGTCTCCATAAGTTGGCTAACCACCATGATTAGTTAATCAGGACAGTTGTAGCTACTTAACACAGTTACAATGATTAATGCACTTTTATAAGTATTGTTTTATTGGAGTACAACTGTACAATACATGTCTTTGAGACACCTGGCAGACAAACCGTATAGACAACGCTTCTATGAGAAATGATAAAGATTAAATAATACATGTTTATAATAAGATTATAATGGATAATGACATCGTTTGTAATGGCTAGTCATGTCGTATGATGTTACTTAATAATATTTTATATGATTAGTTATGTTAGATATGATACTGCATCTTCATAAAACATGTAATATGGATAATTACATTGGATAGCGTAAAAAAAAATTGGTTAACCGCCAAATGACAATCCAGGATATGAAAAACTTTGTAGTAAGTAGCTTTATAAAAACAGTAAAACCAGCAAATTTTCCAGTAAGAAGCTTTAAGGAAAAAACTAGAACCAGAAAACCTTGCAGTGGGTAGCTTTATGGAAACACTAGAACCAGTAAATATTGGAGTAAATAGCTTTTCTGGAAATACTAGAACCAGCAAACACTGAAGTTAATCATTTTATGGAAACAGTAGAAACAGAGTCGTGTATAAACATATTATATGTTTCCTACCTCCCTGTACTAATATAGAAATATTCAAAATCTAATAACGGTTGGAGACTGCTTGAATGGGTAATGAAG
>NW_013667047.1:20346-27909 GCF_000517525.1 Limulus polyphemus
CTTCATTACCCATTCAAGCCGTCTCCAACCGTTATTAGTCTCAAGTGGGTTCCTCGTTATCGAATTCAAAATCTGTTAAGCTGTTTTTACACCATATTGGCCAGGAATGGTGTTTAATTCCTTTCACTTCTGCTCCCAATTGTACAATGTCTTTCACCTAGACTAGTACATTTTCCCTTCTGGTGGGAAATATAGCTTTAAGATTGCCTAGGATATGTGAAGTTAGACAGGTATCTTTTCCACCAGCGGTCAGGTGGCCTCAGGAGATAATGACCACTCTTTTATTTCATTGGGGAATGACTAGTCATGTGTGAGCGCTAGTTGCTCTGGGTAAGTTTGTTGTAAACAACTTAAGTAGCTAACCGTACGCTGCTAACGTGAGAACTATTCAGATTGGAGTACAAGATAAAGAGATACAGTTTGGAACAGAGGTTTTCGGAGTTAGATTATCAATACAACAAACACTAGAATAAAAGGCAACTGACCACTGTGACAAGTTAAGTATACATTTTAACTGTGTTGTCTTAAAAATTAATTTTACACTTGTGTTTAGTTTTAGAAACTTATAGTTATTCCGCAATAAATACCTTTTCGAATTTTTCATCATCAGGGAGATCTTTCTTGTTGCTCTGAGTGAAATCAATCTTACCTGAAAGCACCATACCAGCAAACGCTGCAGTAAAATATCTTGTTAACAATAGAAACGCCAAACCTTGTAACACACAGTTTTAAGGTAACAGTATCATTAGCATATCTTACAATAAGTAATATTTTTTGTAGCCGAAAAATCTTACATCGTGTGAAATTATATCGATGCCATGTTCTTCATGATATACATGATTTGTATCAAAATAGTGCAAGTTATTACGAATGATTTTAAATCAACATTTTTCAATTAGTAACTCACCTGCAAAATATAGAGTATAACAGAGAGTAACCCTAACCAGCTATGAAGAGAATAAAGGTTGGAGATGGGTTTGGCTGGAAGGTTACGAGAGTCAAATACACTTTTGAGCCCCACAATAACACACACCAAAGAGAGGGTGTGTAACATAACATGTAGAATTTTAAGAGTCGTCTTCTTTTTCCCTGGCAACGCTCGAAAAACAAGAATAGCTGTATACAAAATAAGAAAGAAAAACTTTTATTTATTTTGATACATAAAACTATCTAGATAAAAGGGGCATTTTCTTTGAGTAGTACAAATAAAAATTGTTTATAGTTCTAACAACGCCATCGTAGACCATCTACGAACTATTGTGTGAGTCTGTACCAAACAATTAAAAACTAAGTGGATGTGTACCAAACAATTCACATCCACTTAGTGTTTAATTGTTTGGAGCACATCCACTTAGTTTTTAATTGTTTGGTGCACATCCAATTAGTTTTTAATTGTTTGGTGCACATCCACTTAGTTTTTAATTGTTTGGTGCACATCCAATTAGTTTTTTACCAAACAATTAAACACTAAGTGGATGTGTACCAAACAATTAAAAACCGAGTGGATGTGTACCAAACAATTAAAAACTAAGTGGATGTGCACCAAACAATTAAACACTAAGCGGATGTGTACCAAACAATTAAAAACTAAGTGGATGTGCACCAAACAATTAAACACTAAGTGTTTGTGTACCAAACAATTAAAAATTGAATGGGGTGGGCGCCAAACAATTAAAAACTGAGTAGATGTGCACCAAATAATTAAAAAGTAAGTGGATGTGTACCAAACAGAATGTATTTAAGAGCTCAATTGAACAAAGATCACAAATCCTGACCTGATACAGCTTTACTATTACAGCAATTCTATTGTTTTCTTATTTCAGATCGCATATCATCACGAGAGAAGAAAAGTGCATGATTAATATGCATACGAAGCGGTGATGGTTCCTAACATCAAGTTAGAACGCAATACAAAAATAACCACCATGTTGGAAGGTTGTAAATTAACATACCTTGCTGTAGGTGGAATTTCACGAGAACAAAATAACACAGCTGCCATAGTGTGGACGCTGTGTATCCTTTGTTAACCAAAAACAAATGAACGATCGCAAAATCTGAACAGAAATATGTGTTCAGGTTATAAAACAGTGTGTGAAAATATTAAAGAAGTTGATCAAATGTATTGCATACCTATTTCCCTTGATATAAAGTCTGTCGATAAGGAAGAAACATACAGATAAAACACCATTATCTCACTCTGCATGTTGGCAGAAAAAATTTAATAACACCAAATTCACGCGGTCTACAAAATACGAGAAAGTACCGAATCTCTGCCTTCTCCATTTAAAGATAAATTACCCAATATTTAATATAATATAATATAAATAGGCAGAAATTTTAGAGAAGTGTCAATTTTTGCCACCAGAGGAAGACTTTCCGTAGATAAAAAACCTTAGTACGTCCTCAAGCCCAGTTGTGTCAACTTTTATACTTTTATTACTTTTCGCAAAATTCTTAAGAGTTAAGGCGCTGGATTATTAACAATAGGACTGCTGATCGTTAAACAACGTCACATATTCTAATTGTGTTAAACAAATAAAATAAACTACTTCTACAACCTCCCCTCCCCCTTTTTTTTGTGCATCACAAGATTTATCTTTAGCGAACAACTCACCATTTCCATAAAGAAAAACGAAACCAGTAATCATAAGAACTGGATGTAGGTTAAACTCCAACTTGGGGTCAGTTTGCCAAGCAAAGCCCCCATGTAATAACCAGTCCATCCAAACGATAAAACAACAGACACAATCCCAAAGATCTCGACAGCCGCAATTCCAAGATTAAAAAGGACAGCAGACGAAGCCTCGTTTTCTCTAGGGTCCATGTCCTTCTTTCGGAGAACAGGCTCACACTTGTGTCTGGAATAATAAAATATGTTAATGGTTAACTTACACGAACTTTGTTTTAAAGTGAGATTAATTAAAAATATATATACAGTCAGAATGTAATACAAAGAATTGCAAAACTTAATGATAAGCGTTAAGAAAAAAAAATACAAGATAAGCTTATTCAAAGGAGTATCTTTATATATTAGAATAACTGTTTTAACCTTGAAACATTCCACTCTATCACGATTAAGTTTACAACCAAAGTAAAGAACGTGGCTACCAAGATAAGGAAGGTGGCTACACTATTTCATCTCATTAGAGATAATTGTGACATATTAGTTGACGCACGTACGCTCGCTCAACTCAATGGAAAAAGACATTGCGATCACGGGGGAGACATAGAGCGATCAGATTCAAATAATAAGCCCCCTATGCCAGTAGAGTAGTCACTTCCCGGGGGCCTTAAGGGATTGGTGAAAATCGGTTCAGCGTTTCGACAAGCCTGATATTACCCCTGAAGACAATTTCAGGTGTCGATTTATTAGTTATGTACATATTTGACATGTTCTGTTGTAAGAAAGCATAACTATATCGTCAGTTTTTGAACGTACCAGTAATCTGACGATTTGTTAACATGCTGTTTAGGCGATTGCTTTAATTTCGATTATTGTTTCCGTATAACTGTGGGGTAAAGTAGTAGTGGTAAGGGGTATCAGGAAAAAAAACACAGTTAATTCATTTTTTGTAAACCGGACTACATAGAAAACAAGTGGTACTTCATTCTGATGTATCTAAGCCTGTAGATGTAAGGTTGTGGACATATCATCAGACAAAAACCTACTAACTCAACCATTATCAAACTTGTAAACCTAGATTGACTGTACTTACCAGCTTAACCAACAACAACCTGTGAACTTAGTTTAGTTATACCTACCAGTTTAACCATTAACAACAACCTGTAAACTTAGTTTAGTTATACCTACCAGTTTAACCATTAACAACAACCTGTTAACTTACCTTGGTTATTCTTACCAACAACAAACCTGTCCGGAAACTAAACTAAGTTTACGGGTTTGTTAATGGTTAAATTGGTAAATACAGTTAAACTGGGTTTGGAAATTAGAGAATCATTATTAGTTAAGTTGGTAAGTACAAATAAACGAAGTTCACAAACCTATAATTAGTTAAACTGATAATTTCAAGTAGGCTTAGTTTAAAGGACTCTGGTTGGTTAAAGAAATAGTTACAAATTCGGTTTTTGCTACCTAGCTACGGTTTATAGGTCTAAAAAGTAGAAAATAAAAACTACTAAGCTACAATTTAAAATACTAACTACACCAACTAACTTCATTTTACAAAATTCGCAGATATCAAGTTATTTAAGTACACCACAATATCCTCTTATTTTTGGGTAAGATCACAAAATATTCTGTACTTTTATTTGTTATAAAATTTAACGTACCTTCTTATTCCTGCGAGTATGGAGACTAGTCGATGTGTTACCAGATACCTATTGTTGACCGATTACAAACCTGAAAAACTCGTGGTTATGTAACTGTCGTCTCAACCAACAAGGAGTTGCCTTGCTAAACCAAGGCTAAAGGGTTTTTTTTTGTAATTTGAAATCTGGATTTGCAAGTAGCTTGCCAGATATCAAATGATTGTTGTTCTATTTTTACTTTTTTGTGTGGCAAAATCAACCCTGAAAATTTTGTGTAAATAATTGGAACTTGATTTTTGTAACGCTAATTCTCAGACAGTGTTCATTGGTTCATGATCCAAAGTACCAATAAGTTTTATAAAATAGTCTATCATAACAAATATGTTTCGCATAATTGATTTGTATAATTAATTGGAACCTAATTTTCTGTTATAACTGATTTTCGAACGGCTAAGGAGTGCATCTTCCTGACCCTAAATACTAAAAAGAAATATATATATATAATAAAATCATAAATTCTAACATATCTTCACGTCAGTTGTGTTTGCTGTCGGTATAAAATAGAATTGTAAAATAAAATTGCATTTCTATAAACGAATATATCCAAAATTACCATGAAGAATGATGCCATGTAAAATATATATCCAAAATTACCATGAAGAATGATGCCATGTAAAATATATATCCAAAATTACCATGAGGAATGATGCCATGTAAAATATATCCAAAATTACCATGAAGAGTGATGCCATGTAAAATATATCCAAAATTACCTTGAAGAGTGATGCCATGTAAAATTTATATCCAAAATGTTTTGTTTGTTTGTAATTAAGCACAAAGCTACACAATGGGCTATCTGTGCTCATCCCATCATGGGTATCGAAACCCGGATTCTACCGTTGTAAGCCCGCAGACATACCGCTGTGCCACTGGGGGGCATATCCAAAATTACCATGAAGAGTGATGTCATGTAAAATATATAACAAATCCATTATTATCAAGATTAATATGCAAAATTATTACTCTAAATTGTGTGGTTGAATATAATGAACTTATCTACTGGTAGGCCACATCTTATGATATTATTTCGCAGGAACAAAGTTTTAAGTTAGTAAGAAGTATAATAGCCAATACTTAGCACAATAATAAGCGTTGATAGATTGAAATAAAATAAAAACGCAAGATTTTGCTACCATAAATGGCTTATGAGAAACACAACGTAACATGACACTTCTGTATAAAAAAACAACAAAAAACTCAACATCTCCAGATCAGGTATCGTTCGGAAAAGCGAATAAATACGTTGCGTTCTCAAGTTTCGTTTCCAGTTATATAACCGGTTTTCTCCTTATTAATCCACTCTTATATAAACAAAAAATACAACAAAGGTTCAAGACATCTCACGAAAATGACTATAATACCTGTGTAGTAAAATATAATAAATAAGGATAACTACCTAAGGTACATAGACAGAAAATTAGTAGTCACAAATAAAAAATAAACCGATAAAGAAGCTGAGCAACTTCGTCAGCTTAGTGAAAACATTAGTTATTATGTATAAAATCGTTGGCATAGTTTAATGGTGCCATCTATTGTAACTAAGAAATACTAAATATTTCTACTTATTTAAAAAAAATTAAATGTGATTTTTTTTTTTACATTTCTTACTATAAGAATGATTGTGAAACCCCTTATTAGATTAGGGTATTCCAAGAGTTGACGGTTGGTGCTGTTGACTAGCTGCACTCTCTCTGGTCAGCAGTTCAAAATTAGGCACAGCTTTCAGTTATGGGCTCTTTACGAAAATGACAGTCAATCCTGTTCACTTCACAAAACCGAACAAAGCTTTTGTGGCGGAGGGTGCTGCTAGCTGCTCTGTGTTTAGTCAGTAGTTCAAAATAAGGCACAGCTTTATCTTTCAGTTGTGGGAACGTTCATTACAACAAAAATCAACCGTTGGTAAAGTTTGCTCTTAATGTTTGTTTCATGCAACGTTATTGTTACATTAAAGAAATGTACGTTATATTGGTTCTTTCACATAAATAAAACATACCGTGAGTTTAATTGCTTTATTGATCAGCCACTAACTAAAAATATTTATGGATGACGATTCCCTCTTAATAAGTAGTTACAATTCGAGAACTGGTCAAACATAGCTTTAAGCCATGTCTCAACAAATTTTTAAGATTTAGCATTTGTCCACTACTAACAATGAATCGGAATCGGTCCGAATTAATTTCTAATATTAAGTCTTTATTGTTTATCAAAGAATGGATCAGAATTGTGTCTCAATCAGTTCTTTATATTTAGTTCCTGTTTGTTTGTTTGTTTTGAATTTCGTGCAAAGCTACACGAGGGCTATCTGCGATAGCCGTCCCTAATTTAGCAGTGTAAGACTAGAGGGAAGGCAGCTAGTCATCACCACCAACCACCAACTCTTGGGCTACTCTTTTACCAACGAATAGTGGGATTGACCGTCACAGTATAACGTCCCCACGGCTAAAAGGGCGAGCATGTTTGGTGTGACAGGGATTCGAACCCGCGACCCTCAGATTGCGAGTCGAGCGCCCTAACCACCTGGCCATGCCATGAAACTGTGTTTCAACTAAATCTTCTTGAGCAAACACGAATTAAAGCTTTGTACCATCTATTTCTTAGTTTGCCTATTATTAACAAAGTAAATTCTTTATGATAAGATAGCTTCTGCCATCTATTGGTTAAAATGCCAACTAAAGGCTCTAACTGTAATTTAAAAAAAGAAG
Source organism: Limulus polyphemus (assembly GCF_000517525.1). Taxonomy (NCBI): domain Eukaryota; kingdom Metazoa; phylum Arthropoda; class Merostomata; order Xiphosura; family Limulidae; genus Limulus; species Limulus polyphemus. Next base: position 27,378 of record NW_013667047.1, read on the forward strand.
AAAAAAAAAGACCTTTACTTTCCTGATAACAATCAAAAGTTTTTTTATTACCTGGAGAGTAAAGGTCGGTTTTTAAACTCTATTACAAAAAACGTCTAAATTCCTCTACTATGCACTAAAACTTCTGAAAAACAAAGCCTCAAAAGTTAAACACCATAATATAATATTGTTTAATTAGGTATAGCCTTTATGATATTCAAAATATGCTGCTTCTGTAATAATATTGAATATGCTTTGTACCAAAACAAGTAACATTTGGGTCGGTTGTGCAATAGATCATTAAACACTTGATGGGGTGTGTGCTAAACAAAACCTTGGTGAATTCTTATGAAGTTCGGCATAAAAATCTATTGGGGGTTGAGAAAGGTGAGAAACGGCCGACTTGTGGTCAGTCCCTAAGAGATTATAGCACTAAATGTCTAGAGGATTATTCGAAGAACATCCGCCTTACTATGTTTAGCGGATTTGGAAACTAGAAAGACTTCTAAAATTATGAGACGTTTTAATCCGATGTCAGGAAAACAGTTGTGTT
>NW_013667047.1:28613-34432 GCF_000517525.1 Limulus polyphemus
GTGTGCACCAAATAATTAAAAAATGAGTGGGTTGTGTACCAAACAATTAAAAACTTAAGTGGGGTGATCAAATAATTAAAACTTGTAAGGGCTGAGTACCAAACAATTAAAAACTGGAAGACCGTCAGAGGTGATAAACTTAAAGCTGAATGAGGCGTGTATATTAAACACACTTAAAGCTCTGGGAACAAAACAAACTAAAATCAGAGTACGACGCATACTAAACAGTTAAAACTGAAGAGGCTTGATACAAAGCAACTGGAATCAGAAAACAGTGAATACAAATTTAAATCAAGTCAAGGTCAAATCCCTCCAATGTCGAAACAGCACTTAGGAATCGGTGCCGAGCTCCGGTTTTATTGACACATGGTGACACATTCCCCCTGGACACACAGGATGCCAATACATCGTAGATTATCCCCCCAGCTAACAGCTGGTATCCATCATTCAGCTGGGTAAAGTGAAACAATTGTGGTAAAATGCCTTCCTTGCTCAACGACAAATTTCAATCTAGTAATGTTTTATTGATAGCACACAATGCGATCATTACAGTACACACTAAATATATCTGCGGGAATACAGAAAAATAGTACCATATGTATATGTATATATCTAAACGTAGAATTAATGATGTAAAACGATTTGAAAACAAAATTAAAACTGAGCAAGAAGCGATTAAAGTTTTGGTTGATCATGATACGTGTTATTTTTCAGATGAACACAAGGTTTTGGTTGATCATGATACGTGTTTGAAAGATTCCTGTTATTTTTAATTCTAATTCTAATAAATTAAATGCTATTAAAAGGCAAATTAACCGTGTTCATCTGAAAAATAACACGTATCATGATCAACCAAAACTTTGTGTTCATCTGAAAAATAACACGTATCATGATCAACTAAAACTTTGTGTTCATCTCAAAAATAATTTTGAATCTCAAAATTTTATTTATCGGGAACATTCAATATATATTATATTATATAATATATGTATACATAATATTTAAATTATTAATGAAGCGAGATACGTAGTTAGAGTGAAACTTAAAAATATGATTATAATTCTTTAACAAGCATGTCATATTATGGCCATTGATATTGTAATATCAATTAGAATAGCTTGTAGAGTATAAACGCTTCTATTGAATTTTATTACTGTATAAAAGAATATCGTTGTCATACAGCCGTTTAGTAAGTTGATTGAGGAAAATTTTAATACAGTCACCAGCATCCTTGATACTTTAATACTATTAACAAAATGCCCCCAGTGGCACAGCGGTATGTCTGAGGACTTACAACGCTAGAAACCGGGTTTTGATACCCGTGATAGGCAGAACACAGATATCCCATTGTGTAGCTTTGTGCTTAACTACAAATAAACTATTAACAAAAAACCATCTGAGCTTTTCAAACTTAAATGACATAAAATCATTTGTTAAAATTAAAAGTAAGAGAACGTCGGGAATTATATGACAATAATTTTCGTAGTAAAATTTTAAGTTTGGTGTTTGTTTGTTGTTAAGCATAAAGCTACAAGATGGGCTGTCTTTGATGTGCCCACCACGGGTATCGAAACATAGTTTTTAGCGTTATAAGTCTTCAGACTTATGTTTGAACCACTAGAGGAGAGTGCAAGGTTTAGTGAAAACAGTTTGATATAATATAGCAAAAGCTTTATAAAGATCAACAGATAATGCAGGAATGGCGTGCTCTTCCTTTAAAGAACTGTTAACTGTATTTAATGGGAAAATGTTGTAACAAGTAAATGTTACCTTTGTTTATTGAAATCCATATGTTTATCAGAAATCATATCGTATTTCTTAAGATAATTTAGCACTATATATATTTCCTCGATTTTTCGCCCCCCCCCCCAGTGGCACAGCGGGATGTCTGCGGACTTACAACGCTAGAAACCGGGTTTCGATACCCGTGGTTGGCAGAGCACAGATGGCCCATCGTGTAGCTTTGTGCTTAATTTCAAACAAACAAATCCTTGAATTTTTCTCAAAAGTCAGCAAAATTGAAGTTAACTAACTAAATAGTTTTATGACCTTTTTGATGAGTCTTATATAAAAACTGAGAGGAAAGATGAGAAGGTTAAATATTAAATTAAGTAAATTTGTTAAAATCCTAGGCATAATAGTATCAACATATTTCAAATACTTTAATGATATAATATTAATACATGAATCTTATTTTTCTATTATTTTTTCACTAGTTATTGATGGCAATAATAAAAACAAAAAACAATAGCTGTGTGAGTAATTCGGTTTGAATTTCGCTCAAAGCTACGCGAGGGCTATCTTCGCTAGCCGTCCCTAATTTAGCAGTGAAAGACTAGAGGGAAAGCAGGTAGTCAACACACCCACCCCAACGAATAATAGGATTGACCGTCACATTATAACGCCCCCGTGGCTGAAAGGGCGAGCATGTACGAATATTCGAACCCGCGATCTCCTAACCACCAGACTATGCCACGCCGCTGTGCGAGTAATCTGAGAGTTATGAAAAATATAAATTTTTGGGTTAGCATATTTTATCCCATTTATTAAGTTTATGAAGTAATCTTTTAAGTTATCTGCTATACATTCTGTGGCCCGGCATGGCCGGGTGGTTAGGGCACTCGACTCGTAGTCTGAGGGTCGCGGGTTCGAATCCCCGTCACACTAAACATGCTCGCCCTTTCAGCCATGGGTGCGTTATAATGTGACGGTCAATCCCACTATTCGTTGGTAAAAGAGTAGCCCAAGAGTTGGCGGTGGGTGGTGATGACTAGCTGCCTTCCATCTAGTCTTACACTGCTAAATTAGGGACGGCTAGCGCAGATAGTCCTCGTGTAGCTTTGCGCGAAATTCAAAAAACAAACAAACAAAAACAAATATATTCTGCTGAAATAGTGGAGCCCATATCCTTAAAAATTAAACCATCGTTTGTGTGTTTGTTCTTCTTTACTAATAATTAATTCACTATTTCACAACTTATATTAAATGTCATTTGTACTTGGACAAAGTTTTGTATAGTAATAGCCCTTTTTTTCTAATTTTACTAAATACAACATTCTTAATTTTACACAATTTTATCGGTAAGTGTTATTGGGGATTTGTTCCAAACAAAATGTGAGTCAATTCGTATAATTTAGCGCCCTCTATTTCACTATAAAGTTAGTGTAGCGATCGGAGGTGGTTGGAATCTAACGACTGGATATTTCGGGTTAAAAGGATGTTTACAGTATAGTTAACAACCGAGTGAGGTATGAACCAAATAAATATCGAAAGGGCTGTGTATGCATCAAATAGTTACAAGTTGAGTGGGGCCAGTACCAAAGAATTGAAAAATAAGCGAACTATTATATTAAACACGTGTTCATGCATCAACCAAAAATGACGTTAAAAATGTTCAAGAACGTCAGTAATTAAAACTTTCCCTACATTTCATAACATTAGTTTGTGTTTTTCCTACTGGCTATTAAATGATGTACATCAATGCAGGTGATTAGGTACGGTAATATCACGTGATATTCCGTAGGTATAAACACATTCATATTTGTAGTCGTTTGTTTTTTGTCTCCTGGGTACGTACGTCCATGATTCATTAAACAAACGTTGGAATTTGTTTGATGTATATGGCTAAAATTGTAACCCCTCTTTTCCAATGTAGAATGTGATCTCCCACCCCATAATGATGTAGCCTGTTAAGCCTAAAGTAGTAAAACAGCCGAAAGGTTTTAATTCAGACAGTTTAAACATCAATTTTGTCCACCGATGGTACAGCGGTAAGTTTAAGGAATTAAAACACTAAAATCCGTGGCTCGATTCCTCGCTAGGCCCAGTTGGTGTCTTGAAAAAATCAGAATATAAAACCATGATCGATATCACACTGAAACGCCGAAAATTCCCGCGCCTGTAGGTCCGAGCCCCGAATATTTTAAGCACCTGACGACGTCTCTGCATAGCAGATAAACCAATGTGGCTTTGCTCTAAAAAACAAACAAAACTTTTTTTTTCGATGCTTGAGTAAACTGTAGAAAACTGAATGAACTGTGTTACAAACATATAGAAACTGTATGAACTGTGCTTTAAAAAATTAAGAATTGAATGAACTGTGCTTTAAACAATTAAAAATTGAATGAACTGTGTTATGAACAATTAAAAATTGAATGAACTGTGTTATAAACAATTAAAAACTGAATGAACTGTGTTATAAATAGTTTAAAACTAAATCAATTGATTTATAAACAATTAAAAAACTCAGTAAACTGTGTTTTTAACTGTTAAAATCTGGGTAGATTATTGAGTAAACAATAAACTTAACAGTTCACTCATTGTTTAACTATTTGGTATAAAAGTCATTTAAGTTTTTCTGTTTAAGTAGTTAATACAGACCCCGATAGATGGGTACACTGTTATATTCTGAATTATAGTAATTTTTTTTTAAATCTTTGATAGAAAACTAGGTCAACATTGGGTCTAGTTCTGAAACAATCAACTGAACATTGTTAAGGCTTTGCTTCAAACATCTGAAAAGTGAAAGTTTTTAGAAAGTATGTTTGTTTGTTTCTTAGAATTTTCGCGCAAAGCTGCACAGGGGCTATCTACGTATAGCTGTCCCTAATTGTGGACTGATAAACTACTAGGAAGTTCAGTTCGTTAACATCTCCCACCACCATCTCTTGAGCAACTCTTGTTTGACCGAATAGGGGAATTTGCCCATTACTCTTATAGCGCACCCACGGCCTCAAAGTGTGCAAAGTGTGCGGAGCGCGTTTTTGAAACAAAGAGACACAAGCCATGGACCCTGTTTGAATTTATATCGAAGTAATTTAATCAAATATTTTTATTGGAACTTTTAAACGTCTTTAAACTTCAAAATACGCACAAGAGAATATAAATACACAGACATGTGAATATCACTGGCGTCGGAAACAATTTGTATGGTGGTGGGGGGTGGGGGGAGAAGAGCAGAGTCGGAAGGTAATAATGTGTGTCAGAAACTGGGGGGCGGAGCCTACTGAGCTGCATCGTCATGGAAATTGATGATGTAAGTACTCTCTTGATTCTGAAGATTTATATATGCGCAAAAAAAGTAGTGTAACAGTCGGTTATATTCTCACTAATCAATTGCTGAACTATTTGATCTCCGGCAAGTTTACAGGTGACTTGATAGTGAATGGTTTAGTATTTATATGTAGACCCTATCGTTTTATCTTATCTTTTCGACTCTTTATCTCCGCTTCTCCCATTTCATTTTAGAAAACGTATCCATGCACAATGATTCTTTATTTTCGGTCAAAAACGCAATTGAAGTTAGAGAAAATCGTAAAGTTATCGAAATTTATGGAGGAATAAGTAGGTCACAGCACACTGTATTGGAGATGGGGGACCCAGGCCTCTCCTCTTTCGACGTCTATGGCTTTTGTTTTTCATGAAATTTGAACTGGAATACACATGCTCTTTAAAGCTTCATAGTGGCTACGATTAACACCGTTTTGTCACTTGTTTCATGTTTTATTTCGAGTGGTTCACGTCACTGTTTGAGTTGAGTAGGATCATCGCATGAAATTATTAGGGTTGAACAGGCTTAATTCACACTATAGTTGAACTTAATGCAGCATCTTTGTATATCACAAGTACAGGGTTGAGTGGGACTGCTCAACATTGAGGTTAAACTTAACAAGTTCGTTTCACACTAAAGTTAGGTTGATACAGATTTGTTGAAAGTTCAAATCAACAATATTAAGTGGTTTAAAATAACGTAGTAAAAATATTATCAAATAATAGTAGTGTAAACAAGAACATTCTATGAAACCTATATATATATATAT